>NC_063239.1:300000-432477 GCF_020740725.1 Corvus hawaiiensis | reverse complement strand
AATGAACACGTGTGGCATCCCTCCAGAGAATAAAACACAGCTCTGAATCAAAGAATCCCAATGCAGAAGAAGCCAACTCCCCACAAAGCTCGTGCTTTTAAACAAAATGATTGGAATTTTGAAGAGGCTCCGCAGGAGGGGAGTGACCAGGCTGTGCCCATGGTTTAGAAATGAAACTTCTCCGCTGTGTGTTCCTCATTTTGGTTGGGGGTGAGTTTGAGGTGGGTCAGCCCTTGCTGGCTCCCTCTGAACAGCTCCAGTGTTGGAAAATCTGAAATAAGAGGCATTAAATCCATCTCTGGAGGCTGAGTCTGAGGCAGGAGAGGTGGAGAGTCAGTGCTGTCCCTCCAAACCTTCCCCACAGGCAGTGCCTGGATTCTGAGCTGGCATTTGGGTGAGGAAAATGGAAAAACAGGAGCTTCCACAGGAAGCCTGGAATACGTGGCCTCGTTTTCCAGGACTGACAAGCCCTTGGTGTTGATGGAATTTGGGGTTTGCTCAGCACGTTTGGAATTCTGAGTTGTTACAATTCTAAATGCTGATTTACAAACTCACATTTCTACTCTTTGCATCAAAATTTATGGGTTTTCTCCCAGAATCTTGGCATCTTTTCCCCTCTAGGACAAGGGGAAATGGCCTCAAATTGTACCAAGGCAAGTTCAGGCTGAATTTTAGGGAAAATTCCTTCACTGGAAGGGTGGGTAAATATTGGAAGGGGCTTCCCAGGGCAGAGTCCCAGATCCTGGAGATGCTCAAAAATGAGTGGATGTGGCAGTTGGTGATGATGGTTTGGTTAGGTGGGATCTGGTCAAAGGTTGACTTGATGCTCTTGGAGGTCTTTTCCACATTATCGATTCCATGATTTTATAATATCAGTTCTCCATCTCTGGAAAAGGGCAATATTGGGGGTTTTTTTCTCTTTTCTTCTCTTTATTTGCATCTAATTCCAGGTTCTTCAAGGTCTGTGCACAGTCCTGAGCACCCTGGCCTTGGATTTCAGAGAGGTTCTCTAGGAGGTTGTTAAATGTAATTAGCAATGGTCAATCTGATTTAAGTAACAAAATGTGTGTAATGCTCTGCCCATGGAAGGCTTAATTAATTAAAATTCATTGAATGTATCACAGAGCTTGCTCACTGAGGAGCGTGCTGGAAACACCAAATATTGTTTATTACTTCTGTAGCGAAAAAGGGGATAATAACTTGAGTTTGTGATTCCAATTTGCAGGATTTGTCTATGAAAACTCAAATTCCCTGCAAGATAACTTGACCTCAATTTCCACTTATTGACGGCGTGTCTGGCTGCCTCACCCTCCTCAGGCACGGTGGTGTTAATGGGAGATTCAATTAAAGAAAGAACCAAAATTAATGCTTCATTCTGCACCCTCTGCCTGGCTGATGGCAAAACTGGAAGGATATTTTTTATCAGAATGTGGATTATCTGAAGGAAATTCCTCTTCCAGCTCTATGCCCCTTCCTTTTAGTGGTTTTAGTGGCACATGAAGTTCAACTTTTATTTCTCCTGAGTTTCTAACTGGAGTTTTCCAGCTGGAACTCCAGGATCTAAAGCAGCCAGGACACTGCTGCAGCAACACCAGCCTGGCACTGCTGGGCTTTGCTTCCTTGTTTCCTCCATGTGCAGGCAATTCCAGCGTCACCTGGACACTTGGGAATGTATTTGAGTGGTAGATTGGCTTTGATAATGACAGTGTAAAGCTGGTGTAGGGCCTGAAGCCATTCCAAACTCCTCAAACAGGAATTTGGCCCATGGGGTCTTGTTCTGGTGTGGAAGAGGAGAGGTGGAGCCTGACCTTTGCGGTGGGACACTTGAGGGGCTCAGTGGTGCTGCCTGGGCTCAGGGACACCCTCCTGTGCCAGTACCAGCAGTGCCAGGATTGCTGATGCCACAAAATTTGCTGCAAAACTCTCAGTGCCCCCGCAGCTGCTCTGGAGTCAGTTCCTGCTTTGGTCCCCCCACACCTCCTGATTAAACCCCCGAGTGAGCCCTGTGCAGTCAGGCAGCACAGGCTGGGTGTCAAATAATTAAATGTGATTAAATCAATAGCAGAGAAGTGGGGGTTTTTAGGGGGAGAGCTGGGCAGGTCTCCACTCGTGTGGCTGTGTAGGAGGCAAAAACAGATCTCTGAAACTTGTGATTTCTGTCCTTTGTGACTGTAGTTCCCTGGAAATGCATTAGGGAAATCCGCTGGTGGACGCATCCTCCCGGAGCAGGTGGGTTTTAGGGAGCAGACTGCAGCCCAGAGTGCCCAAGGTGGTGTAGTTAAACCTGCCCTCATGGAAATGGGTCTGTCTGCAGCTTTAAGCAGCCTGCAGACAGTCACCAGCGAAGCTGTCATTATCTCCAGCACGACAGCCAAAAATACCTTACCAAAGTGCTTCCTTTCTCAAAACCAGCAGCATTTCTTATGGAACACTTCAGTCTTTTGCTTTTGCCATTGTCGTGTGACAATGACTGCAGCTGCTTTGTCCCACCTGTCCTGTCTGCTGGAAATGTGCTGAGAGGAGGCTGGGCACGGGCAAAGCGAGAGTTCCTTTGTGCTGCAGGTAACTGCAGACATCATTTACCTGCTGGGCCACTGCCCCGGAGCAGCTCTGCACTGTCCGTGGCTGGAGAAAGGACCAAGAATTGCTTTGCATCTGTTCTTGCTGCTAATCCTGTTACCAGCAACAGGATTAGTTCATAAACAAAGAGCTCTCCTCGTCTGCTCCCTGCTCTGAAAATCGAGCGGGGTTTGTTTTACGTGCAGCACCTCTTGCACTCAGCACCCACATCCAGCTCTTCCAGCTGCTGGAATTCCCTGAACTGATACAGAGATTTGTGTGATTTTTGGGAAAACAAAATAGATAAGAATGTAGCAATCATCCTATCTTGGTTTTGAGACTTGGGGGATGGGAAGAGGCATAACTTGGGATGTTATTAATGAGGGGACTGTCCTGTGTGCCCCTGCCTTGCTCTGAGCACAAGGCTGTTGGAAGGAACTGGATTTCCTCATCAAGTTCCTCACCTGGAAATGGTTTTAGTGCTGCCTCAGTTATTGCTGGAGGCTGGGAGGTGCCTGAGATTCTCTCTCTGCTCTGTAATTCCTGGGCACTGCTGCTAAATCCCATTTGCACCCAGTAATCGGATGGAAACACCAAACTTCCTTCAGTTTTTCCTCACCCTCTTCCCTCTTCCCTCTTCCTGGCTCCAGGACTGTGCTCGGACGTAGCAGGGAAAGGAGCAGGGAGAACATATGTGAGCTCTCCTGGCAGGACTGAAGGGTAGCAGAGACCCGTCTTTGCTTTTATAATTACTTCTGCAAAGCCGTGCTGGCAGCTCCTCCCTGTAGAACCGCAGCATATGCCAGCAAAACTTTCCGTGCTGGCACCGCTCCCCGAGTTGCTCAGATGATGTGAGCTAAGTTGACAAAAGCAGGATTTTGTCAGTGCTGCTACATCTCCTGGATTCAGTATTTCAGGACCGTTCTTCCTGACAGTGCTGTTCTTCCCTCCCTCACCTCCTTCCTTGCTGCTCTTGCTCTCTTTCCCTCGTGTCTTTCCTCGTTCTCCACTCAACAGAAGAAACAAACCCAAACCCCCTCCATGTGCCACGGCTGGCAGCATCACCCCAATCACTAGAGATCCTTAATTGTAACAGCACAGAAATATTTTATCATTTTATGCAGCTTGCCTGACCCACACCTGTTACAGGGGTTTCCCACCTCCGGATCTTCGCACTCCAGGACAGACTCACCTCACCCAGGGAGAGCAAATGATGCCACTTGACCTTTTTGGCGTGTCCGACCTGGCCAGCTAGCCTGGGGAAGGGGAGATCAGGAGCAGGTGGATTTGTGGCAGGAGCTGGGTGGCAGATGGTGCCTGCAGACAGCTCCCGACGTGGCCTCGGCCTCAGTGGCTGTGGCTTTCCCCTTTTAGCAGTGCTGAGAAGGCTTTGAGGTGTTCTTTTGGGCGTTGTAGAGATGTGCTGATAAGGCACTGCCTCAGCATCAGCAGCAGGACAAACTCTGATGTTTAGTCTGAGGGTTCAAGAGTTCATCTTTACTCCTGGTAAAGATGAAATCTTTCTAGACCACGTGATCAAATCTGAAAATTCTTGAATCACCCTTTTTCTGACACAGTTCATCTTCAGTGCATGAGATTTATTTAATCTGATATTAATTGTCACATTAATTCATCTGGTATCTTTTGTCTGGTTGAGAACAAACCCAGAGCCTTCTGGCCATGCCTGCACAATTGGAAACAAACTTCCTTTTTTTTTAATGTTCATTAGTTCTGTCATTTTTTGAAAAGGTTTTTGGGACTAGCTTAACCAAAACCCAAAGCATTCTTAGCCTTAAGCTTCTGAGCAGGCTTAGAGTGTCCAGCTTGCAGCTAATGTGGAGCACTTCTCCTCCTCGGGAGAGCATCCACGGAAGGGCTGAAAGAGACTGAGATGATCAGGTTGATTTGTTCTCTTCAGTGCATCCACCTCAGCAATTCCCAGATTTTCCCTGCATCTGGAGCTCGAGCTGCCCCAGCCCCCTCCCAGGAGCTGCAAATCTGTTATCTGGAATTGTCTCTCTAGAGTGATTTGTACTCGTCTGACTTAGCATTTGCAGACCTGCCCGGTGACATCCTCAGTCCTGGGCTAAACCCTGGCTTTGCCAAATCGTTCTTTACTGGGCTGCTTTCGATCTCCCCTTTCTCCATCTCCTGAATTTTTCATGGCCTGTAAAGAAGGATTGTCTTCTGGAGTCAAAGGAGAAAGATGAATTAAAAATGAGGAGTGAGTGGAGTTGGGTTATAATAGGTCAAGTTGCTGCTTTGGGGTTTTATTTGTGTAGGAATGTGAAATACAGCAACGAAATTTGGCTGAGACAGCCCGGAGGAACCTGAATGTAAAGATCTCTAAACCCAAGCGCTGCACAGAGCTGAGGAGATCCCTCCCTGTGTGAAATGTCTGGAGTAAAATGTGGTTTTAACTGAAAATCAGGGCAGAATGTGGCTCAGGATGAAATTTTAATTCCCAAACTAAACCAAAAAGAGGTTAAATGTTTATATTTTACCTCTTGGCACTCCTCAGTTACTCTCAATATGTACATTGACACTGTGCCACAGGGATGCTCCTCCTGTTGCCAGATTTTTTTTTTCCTAATGTCAAAACATTCTTAGTTTGAGAAATCCCAATAGATTAAGGGATTGGAAGATCCATATGTTTGGGGAACGTGGTGTGAAATGTAGTGGAGAAGTTTTTGTGCTTGGTATTCTCTCAAAGCAGATGGGGGGAGCGAAGAGTTAACTTTGAGGCAAAAAAGTATTAAATGCTGCAGTTCCAATGTTACTGAATCTGAATGGCATTAAATCCAACTGCCTTTGATGTACCACACCAGTGGAATTGGGAATTGAGGCCACTGGGGTTGCATGAAGAATCAGTGGCCAAGGCAGAGCTGGGGAGGGAGGGAGCGTGGGGGCTCCCAGACCTGGATTTGGCTGGTTCTTCCTGGTGTCCAGGTAGCTTTGGGGGCACTCCCATCACTGAATTCCAGGGGCAATCACCTGGAGATGGGAAGGTCCCTCTGTGATTCCCGGCCTCTGAGAAAGGAGTATGTTTGGATCACCCCTGGAGCACTTGCTGGGGATTTGGGCTCCTCATCTCCCTAAAGTTCAGGCTTCCCTTCCACTGATGCTCCCATTTTTGTACTTGGATAGTGGAGATAATGCTGCTGGACTTGTTTATGAAGAGAGCTGAGATTCACAATTTGGAATGTTTCTATCTCTGAATGAGACATAATTAATTTCTTTCTGTCATTACATGCAAAATTCTGCAACAGATGGACCAGTATCATTTGGCAAATAATTCATCTGGCATTTCCCTCATCAATCATTAAACAATTGGTCCAGTTCTTCATTGTGGAGGCAGCTTTAAATCCTGTTTTGTTCCGTGTTTCACAGCATGGTGGGATTGGGCTGGATCCATCGGAATCAGGGAGGGGACTGACTTGGGGGATCTGTGAGCAAAGCACTCACTCCTGTCTGTCACAGAATTCCAGATTGCATTGGGTTGGAAGGGACCTTAAAGCCCATCCTGCCCTGGGCAGGGACACCTTCCACTGTCCCAGATAGTCCCAACCCGGCCTTGGGCACTGCCAGCGATCCAGGGGCAGCCACAGCTGCTCTGGGAATTCCATCCCAGCCCCTCCCCACCCTCATTCCTCCCCAATATCCCATCTAACCCTGCCCTCTTGTAGTTCGAAGCCATTCCCCCTTGTCCTGTCACTCCATTCCTTGTCCAAATTCTTTCTCCATCTTTCCTTTCTCCTTGGAAGGCCACAATGAGGTCACATGGAAGCTTCTCCTCTCCAGGTGAATAATCCCAGCCTTTCCTCCCAGCAGAGCTGCTCCATCCCTCTGATCATCCTGGAGCCTCCTCTGGGCTCTCTGCAGCAGCTCCAGGCCTTTCCTGTGCTGGGACCCCAGGGCTGGGGCAGCTCTGCAGGTGGGGCCTCAGCTGAGCTGGGCACAGGGGCACAATCCCCTCCCTGACTTTGTGGAGAAGTTTCCTGACATTCCATCACTTTCTGGAAGTCCAATCTCCCTGCTGTCATTAACAGCCCTGCCCCAGGACAGTGATTTGGTTCCGTGTGGCTGCAGGACAAAGGTTTGTCACAGCTGACCTGGGTGAATCCTGCCGCCTCATTAAACAGCAGCAGCCAATAAATCCTTTTTATAATAGTCTCTTGAATTTTTAAATCTTGGACTTGCTAATGCCCAGGCTGGGGACGTATGGAAATAGATATTTCTAAACTGGGCCCTAACTTTAAGCAGGGTGATTTGGATAAATGATTTCGCTTCTCTTCCACCTTTTAATTAAAAGCACTGTGGCGTGGGCTGTGTGCTCCAACACCTTCCTTTAATAAATGGCATTAGGTGCCATTAACTTCCAGGGGATTACTCCAGATTAACTCTCTCCTGTCTGGGATTTCCTCAACTCCTTGCCATGTGCAATCAGCAGGGCTTTTTGCCTTTTCCTTGTCTCTTTCTTGCATCAGTATGCGCTGCAAACCCGGGGGCTTCTCCATCCTAAGCGGAGATAATGAGCCCAATATTAATTCCACTCCAGCTGCTGCAGGCACGTAAATGAACCTTTCCCGTGTCCAGCCAAGCAGCCTGAGCCTCACCTGAGCAGCAGGAGCAGGCAGGGAGATGAGGGGGAAAGGAGAGGCCAGGCTGGAATTCCCATGTCCGGAATGAGGGTTTCCTACCCGAATCAATGCCGCTGTTCTCAGCAGGATTAATTATTGTGGGGCCCCTTTTCCTCTTTCCCCACCTACCGGGATTGGCCATCGCTGGCCTTTTAGCACCAAGACAGACAAGTGAAGCCTTTCCCAAATTTTTGACCATGCTGGCTTCAGTCTCCTGAAGCTGTGTCCACACCATGCATGGGCTAATTAGTTCTGCCTCTCGGCAAACCTAATTAATCCAGACCCACTCCTGAGCTGGTGTGACCTGTGAGTCCTGGCCGGAATTAGTTCGTGGCTGATGTGACCCCAGTGTCTCTTGCTGGTGCTTTTGCAGCCATGCCCCACGAAATCTCGTGCTGTCGGAGTTGTGTGGGATGGGAGGGAAACATTGACTCTGTGTATGGCCTCTTGTAATCCATTTCTGCCTTAGCAACACACAGAAGCTTCACAGAGCCCCAGAAAGGAAATAATTGGTTTTTAAATCAGGTTTTGTCTGTGTGATGGTGCAATAAGGAATTGTCAGTGGTTACAGCAGCGGGAGAACGGAGAGCTCTGCGTTGCTGTTGGAAGCAAGCCCCATTCCCTACATCCCTGCCATTCCCACTGCTCCAACACCCAGTGCCACCCTCCTGGGTGCAGCACCGTGTGGGAATGGGCTTGGAATGGCTCCAGTTTAACCAGAGGGTGAAGGAAAGCAGAGTTTAATTTGCTGAGAGGGGGGCCCAAAGGAAAGCAATGTGCAGAACCCGTTGACAAACACCTGATTTCTGTGAGCTCAAGGGGTCCCTCATTACAGGTTTGGGACCTCCAGGGAGGCAGCTGGGCAGGAAACAGAGCCTGAGCTGCTTGTTTGTCACTGTGAAGGGCTCAGAGGTGCAGGATAGCACCGAAATCAAGTGTTGTGTTGGTGCAGCCCCAAGGAGCTGAACACTGGCAGGTGTTTATCAGGATCTTCTCAAATAAAAGCAGATTTGAAATCCATAAATCCCTGTTCCACAGAGTTAAGGCAGAAATAAGCAGGGAATCCAGAGAAGCTGTGGCTGCCCCTGCATCCCTGGAAGTGTCCGAGGCCAGGTTGGACGGGGCTTGGAGCAGTCTGGGATGGTGGAAGGTGTCCCTGCCCGTGGCAGGGGCAGCACTGGATGGGCTTTGGGGTCCCTTCCCACACAAGCCATTCCAGGATTCTGTGATTTGTCTGAATCTTTGATGAAACTGGAATCCAGGTGCCCATTTTCTTCAGCTCTCTCTTATTTAGGTGTTAGGATGATGGAGCTCTTCAATGAACTCATGAAGGCTTTAGAAAGTGGTGCCTTTACTGGAAGAGTTGTGTGGAGGGATGCAAGGAATCGCCTCAGAGTTCTGGGGAATTGATCTGGGACTGAATTGAAAAGCTCAAAAGAGATTCTTCATCATTATTGTTAGAAAAGAAAAGAGCTGAAGGCAATTTTGCCAAAGAGTTGTGGGACAATTTGGAGGTAACACAGAGGTAAAAGTGAGTGCCTGGAAAAATCTGTATGGGAGAGACCAAAGCAGATCCTGAGGAGCTGTTTCCGTGTGTGCCGAGATGATGAAGATGAAGCGAGGTTCTAAATTTGATTTTGTTAAAAGCCCATCAAACACATTGCAGTTGGACGGGCACATCCAACCTCTCCTGTAAATAAATGTGGTAACAGGAAATATTTCCTTATTACAGGCTCTGGAGCACCTGTAATTACATTTAAATAATAGACTAAAGCAGCCTTTTCAACAGAATAAATAGAAATTTTTATAAATGTGAGAAATCATTACTTACTGGGTTTTGTTCACTCTTGAAGAGCTTTTCCCTGGATTTTCTCTGCAGTGGTGCTGGATTTCGTTCCACATGTGGGGAAGGCCCAGGTTAAACATTTCTCACCATGAGTCTGTGTTTGCTTTGCTTAAATTCAAGGGGTTCACTGATAAATCAGCATTTCTAGGGGCCAGGAAGGTCACTGGGGTCTGGTGGCACTTCCTCCTGCCGGGGAACATCTCCCAAGGCTCCTTCCCTGCACAGTCGTGGTTCCCACCCTACCAGAACCCAAACCCAGCCAGTGACAAGGGAAAATCCTGGTCCCAGGAGGAGCAAGGTGAGAACAGGCAGGGGAGGAGATTGTCAGAACTCAGCCAGAAATAGAACCCAAATTTCCAAGTTCATCCCACGCTGTCTGCTGAGGGATTTTATTTTTTACTGTGTGTTTTTCCATCCATTATTTCCTGATTTTTTTTTTCCACATTAGTGCAGGTCAGCGTCTTTAGGGCATTCATAATCACAATTGAATATCAATAGCAATATCAATATCCAATATTTATGGATAACTTCCTATAGTGGATCCTTGCTTTTTTTTCCCCTCAAGGCCTTTGTTGCTAAGAGTAATCTTGGGTCATTCTTATTCTATGGGAGAATTTAATCCCAAATGATGAGCTGGACAAAAACCTGCAAGACTGGGATGTCCTGTAACCTACCTGTCCTTGGAGAGCCTGTACTTGTATAGAATGGAGGAGTTCTGCAGATAAATAAGAAAATATTTTCATTTATTGAGTTAGAATTAAAAATAGGTGCTGCCTGATATATTTTCCAACAGTTGGAGAAGTTTTTTACATGTTAAAATTCCCTTTACACATTTTATGCACACCATCGAAAGGGCCTCAGTCAAGATAACCCCTCACAACTTGCCCAGGTCTTGTAAAGCAGAAAGCAGGATTTTAAAAAATGACTAAAAAATGAGTAATTGGCCTCTTGAGTATAAATACAGTCTGTTTCTAAAGGACATTTGCTTGTGTTAAAATCAACCTTTCTCCTCAGCTAAAAAATAGATATTTTTGTGGCACTAAAAGGTAATTGCCAGAGTTGTTTGTGTCACAGTAATTTATTAATCTGGAAAGATGAAGACACTGCCCAGAGGTCATGGCTGACCTGGTAATGAGACCATCAAGCATCCCCATCCATAATTAACCCAAGACACATTACTGGGGAACTTTTATCTGCTCCCCTTCCTCGGGCATCTCCAGGTCCTTCATTATCTGCACGTTTGTGTGATGGCTGATCCCCAAGGGCAGAGCTGCACCTCGTGGGAATGTTTGGGCTGATCCCACATGGCAGAGCTGCACTTAACCCTCCATGGGAATGTTTGGGGCTGATCCCACACGGCAGAGCTGCACTTGAACCCTCCATGGGAACATTTGGGGCTGATTCCCAACACTCTGCACTTAACCCTCCATGGGAATGTTTGGGGTTGGAGCATCCAGTGCTCAATCCAGGCAGGGGCAGGATCCCAGGGCTGTGTCCTCCTGACTCACGAATATTGCCAAAAACGAAGCCTCCACAGCCTCTTTGGTTGAGCTCCCTCACAATAAAAAGCTTTTATTCCATTTAAAATCCATTTCCAGGTTTCAGTGTGTGCCCATCACCTCCTGCCCTGGCTCTGGGCAGCTCGGGCAGTCTGGCTTGGGCATCTCTGCTCCTTCCCAGCAGTTGCTTGGATGAAATTCCCCTGATCCTTCTCTTCCTGAGGCTAAGGCATCCCACCTCTCCTTGCCTGATGTGCTCCTGATTTGATCTCCTTTTCTATTCACATTTCTAGTTTCAAGCAGAGAGGAAAAATTAAAATTAACCTGGTCTGTAGCTAAAACTTGAACAGGGGTGGACTCGTTTTTCCCTCCCCACCCCTCCCTGGGAATGTGGAGCTCTTGGGAAAAAATCCGTGAAACCCTCAGCACAGGATAAGAATTGGGAATTGTGTATCCCAGCAATGGGGGAGGTTTGGGATGTATGGAAAAGGGGATGAAGTTGTTGTGTGACCCCTCAGGAGTCAGTGCCTCCTGTTAGCAAAGATGATGATCACCGTGTTTACCTGAAAGGCATAATTAATCTGAAGTTAATTGAGTAATTCTGTATTTAATCTGTTATAACAGAGAATTCGATTGACTTCCTGAACCAATCGATTTTTCTCTCTCTCTGATTGTTTTGGGTCTTTGCTGGTGGTTTTCCAGCGTTGTCCAGTCCCAGTTTGGCTTCACCTGCAGCGGATCCAGCAGCTCCCTGCATTCCCCCTGCGAGAGGAGAGATGTACAATTCCTAGGGGATTTGTCACTGCATCCTGTACCATCACCGGGATTAAAAAACTCTGTTGGAGAAGTCCAGCAAATACCTTTTCACCCCCATTAAATGCGCCCGGTACCTAAACAATTGCAATTGATTTTGTCTGCTCCTGCAAACACGAATTATCCCGTAATCATCCCAGCTCCCAGCCCAGCCTGCACTCCCTGCCTTGGGTTTTCAAGTGGGAGAACGCTGACACTGGCATGCAGATAAGAGAAGTTGGAGGGGAAGGAAAGGTGGGGTTCTCCCTGCTTGGCAGGATGTGCAGCCACTTCAATTAATTGTTGCCGTTAGAGCTCGTTTAGCACCCTGCAAGCTCAAAATTAAATAAATTACCTTTATTTTTGCTTTTGCTTGTGGTTTCTACTAAATGGCTGCTTCAGGGGTCAGCAGTGCCAGGCCCTCAGACTGTGGCATTGTTTGATTTTATCCAAAATGGGCGCACGCAGCAGAATCCTGAAGGGGACAGGAATTTTCAGCTCCAATCCATTTCTTTATGAGCCAGGCTCAGTGGCTGAGTGCGGGCTGAGTCCTGGAGATGGAATTATTCAGCCAATTATCCAATTTGGGATAACAGGGATTTCCTCCATGGGGAGGACAGGGATGGGCATCACTGGGACTCCCTTTTCTGGCTAAAGTGGTTTATTTTTTAAATGGCTTTATCCCCATTTTCCTGTTCTCTTATATTTTTATATGGCTTGGATTTCCTTTTTTAGTGATTTAACAGCTACCTTGGGTCATTTCCCTTTCTTTACTCTTCTGTCCTACAGTGTCTCTCTCTGCAGACCCTTTATTTAATCCTAAAAGAGCCGTATGAAATATAACAGCCTGGAACCCCATTGTCCAATCTATTTATCCTGCCAGACACAAGAGGCTCATTCCTGAAAGGGGGACACACCCCCACCTGTCATGGAGAGGGATCAGGAATAGGATCTGGAGTGAAAATCTCAACCCTAGGGTGTTTTACCCGGGTCCTGAGGTGAAAAGGAGCTGCTCTGAGCGTCTCCCCCATCCAACACACGTTCAGTTGTTATTTTCAAGTGCAATCCTTCTCCTACAAGAGGCTCCTTGGGCAACTGCGAGGAAGTAAAGCCTGACATGGCGAGGTGCTGAGTGCCCTTGATGTCGATGGGTGTGAAGGATGCTCAGCCTCTGGAAAGGGAGCTCTGGACAAGGCTTTAACCTGGCTGGGAAGAGCTGGGATAATGAGAAGTGGCAGGGCAGGATTTCCTGGTGGTGCTCTCGGTGTTTCCTTCACATGTCAGGTCTCCTCCTTGGCTTCTTTTCATGTGGGGTTGATGGTCAGTCCAGGGACTTACAGGAGGTCTCTGCCCTCTTGGCCATCTGGGTCCTGAACTGAGGGAAATTGGAAGATTCCTGTGAGCAGCAGCATAAGGGGTAGGGTGACCAGGGGGAAATTCAAGGAAGCCTTTCTGCGTTCCTGAACAAATGGAAACCACAGCAAAGATTCATGTGTATGGTATTCCAGGTTGTGCAGAGAAAATCGTTCCATCACACATGGTCCTTCACTCGATTCTTCACAGACTTCACAATCGAAACCCAGAGAAATTCATTGCTCCGGTGTTCATGAGTCCCAAGTTACACAACTCCTAGTATTCAGTTTCCTGTTGGTTATTGATCCCTTCACCTTCGATGGGAATCAGGTCCTCATTCTTTGTTCTCTTACCGATCTTTTCCCAGACCAGGTGTCTCTGACCCACCAGGGAGATGTTTGGGCATTGATGTTTGTTGATGTTCATGAATGGTCGCTTCTCTCTTGTGCATCCTCTGGCAGCTCTCAGTGGTCCACTGAGGTGTGAAGCTCATCAGGCTTTGCCCAGGGAACAAAGTCTCCTGAAAAGAAATTTCCTTTCCCTTCCCCCTGGGCAAAGATGAACAAAACCCCTGACTGAAGGTTGTAAAAAATTTTAGAAGTTGTCTCGTTTCCAGCAGCTGGACTACAAGAGAGGTGAGCCCCGGGTGGAACGGGAATAGGCACCGGCTCAGCTCAGCACATTTGTTGTGACACTTGGGGCACATCAATCCCTTGAAGTTTTGGTTCCTCATCTGTCAAACGGGACACTCCTGTTGCCTCTGCATCCCTGTAGCTCCCAAACTCTCTGTGTCTCTGACAGGCAGAGGAGCAGCCCTGCTGCAGGCACGTCCTGCATCCAGAACAAACCACTGACAGAGCACAAACACACCCAGGAATCCAGAGGGGTTTGCTGCACTCGGGTTTTAATGCGCCAGCCCAAGGCAGTGGTCATGAGCTGTTGACAATTAAACACTTAGCACATGAAGAGCTGGAGATAAGAACCTGGATATGAGCGATGCCATCAATAATTCACAGGACATTAGAGCCTCAATGTCAGAAGTTGTACCAAGCCCGCCCTGACAGGGTATTAATGAAGCTGCTCCAGCCATTACACGCCAATTGCTAATTTATTCATCATTTACCAGCGGTGGGGAGAGGGGGGAAAGGAAAACCCAAGGTCTGAGTTCTGCAGCCCTTGAAACAAAGCTGCACAGGGGCTACGCTGGCAGCAGCCAATTCCTGAGCTGTGGATCTGTTTCATCCTTGGAGAATGAGACCAAATTAAATGGGAGCAAGTGAACACAGCCCAGATAAATTGACTCCAAGCAGGCCTTATCACCAAATCATTCCCTGCAGCTGAATGCTAACAGAGCGAGGCACTCCTGTGGTCAGGAGGACAGGGAGGAACACGTTCTCATTTCCCTAAAACCCACCCCGAGTTCGTGGTGTTTATTCCTGGATTTGGGGTGTTACCAGTGCCTGGTTCACGTGTCTCATACCAAAGGCTGTTTTATCCCTATAAAAAAGTTCTTTTTACGGGTTAAAAAGCATTGATGAGGTACAGATACTCCAAAAGGCTGCCCTGACCATACTGGCTGCTGTGTGAGCAGGGAAGCAAGACAGGGACACTTCCTGGGGACTTTCAGTGCATTCCTGAGTAGTCCCACTAGTGAGGAAATGTGGGTGAAACCCACGATGGTTTCCATCAGTTCAGCTCTCACGAGGGTGGCCCTGTCACCAGAGAGGCCAGTGTCACCTTCACAGGGTGTCACAGCCCTTCAGAGCAGAAAAACACAGAAACTTGGGACATTTTGGGGGGTCACTAACCGTCCAGTGGGATTCTGGATGGATTTGGCTTTTGCTTTCACTTAAGGATGAAAGAGTTGACCACTTCGGAGAAGTTAAATGTGTGTGCAGGCGATGGGGGAATGCAGCATTGCCATAAAATCAGCCCAAGACAAACCCACCCAGTGCCACCCCTGCCATGGGCATGGACACCTCCCACTGTCCCAGGGTGCCCCAAGCCCCGTCCAGCGATGTCCTTCTCCCTAAGGAGCGTCTGGAACAGACTGGGCAGGAGAGGAGTGACCCGAGATGGGGCAGAAAGAAGAATTTGGCCAAAGAGCAGCAGCTCAGGAGCTTCCAGCGGCTGCTCCTCCACTGGTCCTACGAGGAGCAGTTACTCAGGGTTGGAAATCCCCAGCTGGGACCACAGGAAATACAAACGTGTTCTTCTCTCCCTTGCAGGCAGCTTGGGAGGGCTGCTGGTGCTGGTAGCTGTGGCAAAGTTGGTGAAGCATGGAAATATCAGTTATTGTTCATTTTAAACTATTTCTGCATGGAAAAAAGTGGGTACGATGAAAATTCCAAGCATATTTTACACTATGTGTACATCTGTGTCTGTGTGTTTGTGTGTATACATACATCCACGCACATGTGAAGTATTATAAATAAAAAATATATATTTATAATATATAAATAAGTATTTAAATCTGTATATAATAAATGTATAAATATATAACCAGGTAAATTTATAAAGATGTAATATATAAATATATAGTATAACATATAATGTATAATTATACATACAATACATACAGCATTTGTGCATATATGTATTATTTGTGGAAATACATATAAATAAATACATAAATAAATAAAGCACATATCTAAATAAATAAATAAATACACACACACACAAACTTATATTCATATATAAAATAATCACAACTCAAAATCAAACACTAAGCCCTGTCCAGACCCATTTTTCCAGAAAAGAACCCCCAGATCCCATGGCCCACACCCTTCCCAGGGTGGATAATTTCTGTGGGTAACCCTTGCTCAGGTGGGAGGGAGCTCTGCCAGCTGGCCCAGCATCAGCTGCGCACTCACAACATTCCCAGTTCCTCTGGGCAGGGATCTTCACCTCTCTCCCTGCTCCAAGGAAGTGGAACCAAACCACAAAAAGGCCTTTGCAACCTCCTCCTCTCCATGTGGTTTTTAGCTCAGAGAGTCGCTTGTTTAGGCTGATTAAAACTTCCCCACTTCTCCTTTGGCAAATGGTCAAGTGGGTTTGTTTTCTATTTCATCAGAAAATGTAAAATAGAAATTAAGAAAGGAGGGGGTGGCATTAGTGCTGCTGAGTGAAAGGTCCCTTGGTTCAGCTCAGCTCCTCAGGTTTTCTGCCTTGCAATTTGTGAGATTTTCCATTAGAGCATCACAGGATTTTTAAAGAAGAAAAATCATGCCCACCTTTTGGTAGGAATGTGGGGACTTTGAGGCTCAGTCCATGGCAGAAGGAGAGCTCATGGCAGTGCTGCTTCAGCTCTCCTAGGATCCAAGGATCTGGGAAAAGGCATCCCTGGAAATGGTGCAGTTCCTGTGGACATTGCTCTGCTCACTCCCAGATCTGGCAGACTTTCAAATGAACCCATCCTGGAGAATTATCAACACAAGGTGGAATAAATAACTGCACGCTTCAGCTTTTACATTTATTGGGAATAATAAATATGAATTCCTGCGCCAGTGTTCCTGGCTGTGATGCAGATGGGGTTAACTGAGATATGGGAAAGGTATTTTCAACATCACTTATGATAATTAAGTTCTGAATCTTGTTTGAGGGAGTTGTGTGTGCTGCTGTCCAACCCAGAATAAAAATAGTGATTAATGATGATATTTTTCATATGCAAATGAATATCTGATCTATAGGTAGCGACAAATTGTCATAACAGAACAAACCAAGCAAGGGTTTTATTCAGAAGTGAATATTTATGCACTGTGGGTGCAGATGCAGTCTGGATGCGGATATAGGGGAGGACAAGTTGGTTTCTGTGGATTGTTTTGTGGGTTATTATTTATTTTTCAGAATGGAGTTGAACTCTTGGCCCATCCTGTGTCCCAATCTTTTTCCTGCTCCTTCAGAGGGCTGGATCCTGGGGCTGGCCAGGGGTGACTCCATCTGGGATGGGCTGCAGGAGCAAGCAGTGAGCCAGGAATAAGGAATTAGGAGGGAAGAGCTGGGATCGGACCTTGAGATTTGTGCAATTTTCATTTTTGGTACAGAGTGGGGCCATCAGTGGCACACAGACACCCCCAGAGATCCGGGGGTGCAATGCTGAGTGGGGACTTGCTGGGCCGCAGTGGGAAATATTTGGAATATTTAGAAATTAAATAACACACAGTGGATGGCTCATGAGTGACTTTATAAAGCACTGCCACCATTTTGGCAACTGAAGTGGGATTTGGGCAGGGAGTTGCTTCCCAAATAACTGATGGGGGTGTTCAGCACAGGGAGGGATGGAAATGGCACAAATACCCAAATTTTAGGAATTGTTAAAGCTGTTCAGAGCAGTCCAGTGCTGCCCTCTGAGCAACCCGAGTGTGCCTGAGCCAGAAATGGTCCCTGTGGGATCCTGGAGCTGCCCCAAGGATTCAATTCCCTGCAGCTCCTGGATAAAGAGGCTCCCAGAACCAGCTCAGGGAGCTCCTGCTGCCCCTGCCCTTGTTCCACATCCCTCTGACACCTTCCTGCAGAACTGGGAATTAACGCAGCCCTGCTGAACCGGGAATTAACCCAGCCCTGGCGACCTGGCCGGACACAGCAGGAGGTGAGACCCTGCGGAGGTGCCGCAGCCTGGATCCCACCCTGGATCCGGGGCTGGACTCTGCAGGATCTCAACTCCGGCACTGGGAGAGCCACGGGAGGGGAGTTCAGGAGGAAAAAAGGTGTCACTGATTCTGCAGCTTCACTTCTGCCTTGTTTATCAAAGTCAGTATTTTTCTGACTAAAAGGCTCTTAGATTTAAAAAGAAAAAAATTACAGGCTACAAAGCAGGGAATTAACCCTGTCCCAGCCACAGCAGGACACGGAGTGTTTACATTTGGAGTTGCTGCCTGCAGTCAAACAAATGCCTTTTGTGAGGATGATCGGTTTGATCACAGCCCCTGCCCCTCGACCCTGTACCAAGACTTTCACTTTTAACCTGCAAACATTCTTCTTCCTGCCCCCCCCCCCCTCCCCCGGGAATGCAGGAGAAAAAGAAGAACAGTTTAGAATTTGCCCAAGCCAAATACCCAGGTCAGGTGCATTAGAGCAAGCTCAGGTTGGCAGATCCCTCGGGGAGCGGGTGTTTTGTTTGGCGTTTCTGCCAGAAAGCCCCACACCGTAAACATTCCATAATCCAGGGCAGGTGGAGGGGTCTGGGAAGGGAGGACGGTGGGCAAGGCAATGCTGTGTCTTTAATTTTCTTTTCCGAGGGAAGCGAAGTCTGCAGAGCCATGACAGCCTCACTTGTTCAGCCTTTAATGTGCGCTGGGTTTTCTCCAGTGGAGGGCACTCCGTGTTCCACAAACTCCAGCCTCAGCACCAACGAGCTCCGGAGCATCATCGCTCTCTGGAAAGCCTCGGAATTAGACGAGAGCTGCCTCTCGGCACAGCTACAAAACACTTTAAACCCGACCAGCTAAATGGATAAACCGAGCCTGCGGAGCTGCTAAACCGGGCTCTGGCACAGCACGGGAGGCCCTGCCTGCTCCGGGAGCCGGCGGAGGATGGATCTCTCTGCCTGGCAATGGCAAAAGGCAGCAGAATGAGGGATGCGAGGCGCCGGCACAGGTTTGGTCCTTCCTCCCAGAGAAGTTGGTTCGCCTCCATCGCCTGCTCCGGCTTTTCTCGCCGATTGCCACTTAACGCCGCCGGTTCTCTGATGACTTCCACAATGGCTCTCAGAGCTTAGAGTCCCTCCCTACCCCCCCCCACACTCCCCCCCATCCTTCGTCCTGTCTTCCCCACCCCCAACCCCTTCCCTATCCTTTCCCTTCCTCATCCCCAAAATTCTCGCTGGTCCTCTCCGGGGAACTTTGTGGGGTTCCTGGCAGGCACGCTGGATGGCGGCGGGGCGAGTGGCAGCCGGGCTGTGACATGAAGATGCTGATGGTTTAAAGCAGAGGAACCAGTTTTAAAAAGAGACAGAGGCGAAGGGAAAGCAAAAAAAGGGAAGAGAGAGGAGAAAACAGCTGGAGGAAGGCGAAGGAGGACGTTATTGATGACAAAAGGATGGGTGAGTGAACTTTTGTGGTTTGTTTGCTGGCACGGCTGCAGCTGTGGGGTGGGTTTTGCAGCTGGATTATTCGCCGGCGGAGGGGGGCCTCAGGGAGGCAGCGGCGGCAGCGCGTTCCTCTCTCTGCCAGGTGACTCACTGTACTTGCCATTGTATTTTTAGCCCATGTCCCCCCCCTCCAGGCACACGCACACCTTTCCTCCCGCAGTGGCTTCCCATGGAAGCCACCGGTGAATTCCTGCCGCGCGTGAGGGGCTGTGCAGGAGCAAACCCCCTGTGCCGCCCACCCCCGCACCTGCACTCGCACCGGGAGCTGCGTGTGTGCCTGACACCCCAAATCCTGCCGGCTTCTCCTCCCGATCCCCCGGCACCATTCGGGCTGTCAGGAAGGACTGGCGTTAACACTTCGCAGGATGTGGGAAGCAAAGGGGAGGGAGGGGGGAGTTGTTTCTTGCATAGGTGGTTTTGAAGAGGCTGAAAAGATGCCCCTGGTACTTCTGCTACATTTCCAGCAGTCATTTGCCAGTCGGGTTTTTTTCCGAGTGTGACAGGTTTATTCCCCTCCTTCCTTCCCCCTCCCCAGCCCCCGAGTCTGTAACAGCCAGAACATATTTCTAGCTGGCTGCTGCTGGCAAAGAGAACGGAGCAAAAAAATGAGGATTTAAATTACAAATCTACCCATTAAAGTGGAAGGCAGGGGCATTCGAGACCAGGAATTATTTTTGCAGATTGCCCCTTGGTTTAAAATTGGATTAAAGAGCTGCAGCACTGTCTGCTGTGTGTGTGACAAATAATAAAGTGATTATTTATCAAGGAGATACCAGCCCTTGAAATATTTCCTGTTGGAAGAATGCATTTTCATTCTTAGCAAGGCTGCAACTCTGGACAGAGGCAGCAGCCCTAAAATTATTCCAGGCGTGCAGATGGGTGTTGGGGGTTCTGACACCCCCTCACGCCCTCTCATAATTATTCAGGATTCTATATATTCAATTATTACATACGTCCTCACATCCAGCACTGCTGCTGTGTGACAAATCTGACATCTCAAAGGCAAACCCTTAAAATCAATCAGGAGAGGGGAATTGAAAGAGAAATATCCCCCTTTAAACTTTCTGGGCTTTGCTGCTATCTGGAAGTGTTGGGGTGGGTATTTTCATCATCTACTGGATTAATTCAAATTAATAAATGTTTAGATATTCACAGCCACCTATGGATAAGTTTAGATGAACATGGGTTAAGGCAGTGGTTCATTTCAAAGGAATATGTCTCCTGCCTTTACATGGCATTGGGGTCCCATGCCAGCTTTCCTGGTACACTATGGATGAACTTTGTTTCTTTGCATCTATTTCTGTATTTTAGGTACATAAACCCCATGAGTTTTACTTAAACCTACTCCTAAACCCGAACCACTCAGTGCCAAAACTCAAACCTTTACTTAGTGCCTCATTTTGCAATGAATACACGTTCCAAAGATGGATCAAACTTCAGGAGAAGTAGATTTCACCCTTTCTGGGGTAATTTGGGGGGGGGGATTGGACTTGCAGTTGCTTTCCTTGAGGAACACGTTGAGCAGCACGCACGAGCAGAAGCTCTGGCTCATTTCCTCTCCAGCACTGTGGAGCATCCAGCACAGTGACTTGACAAATATGTTTATTGTTCAAACCTCGGCACGGAGCGATAAGGACATCCCAGCTCCTCGGAGAGCCGGGGGACAGGAGCACAGCCAGGAGGGATCAGGCTCCTGGTGCTCCCGAGGGACCGTAAACCCCACACAGGGAGTCTGGAGGCGGTGGGGGCAGGAGAGATGGCCAGGCAGGCACTCAAAGGACGGCGATTTGCACCACAAAGAGCCGAGGCGGGAGGCGAACAGGTTGTCTCCCAAATCCCCCGCTCCGCTCAGGCTTACCCCGAGCCCCCAGTGAGCGATAATCTGGTAGTTTATCTGCAAGGCTTTCCAATGCCCCTTTTTCCTTTCGGACGTTGCAGGTTTCCATGTGATCAAGCAGCGGGGAGGCTCCAGGGTGCTGCTGGGGCTGCTTCCCTTGGCGCTGCTGGCGGGGCTGGCGGGGGCTCAGCGAGCCTGCCCCAAGAACTGCCGCTGCGATGGCAAGATCGTGTACTGCGAGTCGCATGCCTTCCGAGACATCCCCCACAACATCTCCGGCGGCTCCCAGGGCTTGTCCCTGCGCTACAACAGCATCCAGAAGCTGAAATCCCACCAGTTCGCGGGCCTCAATCAGCTCATATGGCTTTACCTCGACCATAATTACATCAGCTCCGTGGATGAGGACGCCTTCCAGGGAATCCGCCGGCTGAAGGAGTTGATCCTGAGCTCCAACAAAATCACCCACCTGCACAACAAGACCTTCCACCCCGTGCCCAACCTCCGCAACCTGGACCTGTCCTACAACAAGCTGCAGGTGCTGCAGGCGGAGCAGTTCAAGGGCCTCCGTAAGCTCCTGATCCTGCACCTGAGGTCCAACTCGCTGAAAACGGTGCCCATCCGCGTTTTCCAGGACTGCCGCAACCTCGACTTCCTGGATTTGGGCTACAACCGCCTGCGGAGCTTGTCCCGCAACGCTTTCGCCGGCCTTTTGAAGTTGACAGAGCTCCACTTGGAGCACAACCAGTTTTCTAAGATCAATTTTGCCCACTTCCCACGGCTCTTCAACCTCCGCTCCATTTACTTGCAGTGGAATAGGATCCGCTCCATCAGCCAGGGGTTGACGTGGACCTGGAGTTCCTTGCACAACTTGGATTTATCAGGCAATGACATCGCAGGGGTAGAGCCCGGCACCTTCCAGTGCCTGCCTAACCTGCAAAAGCTGAACCTGGATTCCAACAAACTCACCAACATCTCCCAGGAGACCATCAACACGTGGATCTCGCTCATCTCCATCACTCTGTCTGGGAATATGTGGGAATGTACTCGAAGCATTTGCCCTCTGTTTAATTGGCTTAAGAATTTCAAGGGAAATAAGGAGAGCACCATGATCTGTGCAGGCCCCAAACACATCCAGGGCGAGAAGGTGAGCGACGCTGTGGAGACCTATAATATCTGTGCCGAAATCCAGGTGGTGGCCACTGAAAGGTCCTACCAGGCTCCCAAAACGCCCCAGAGACCCGTGTTCATCCCCAAACCCACCGTTTCCAAACTGGAAAGCCACCAGCCGACATCCGCAATGCCGAGTCCTTCCGCAGACATCCCAACGCCCGCAGTGGAGCCGGAATACGAGCACATGTCCTTCCACAAGATCATCGCGGGGAGCGTGGCCCTGTTCCTCTCCGTGGCCATGATCCTGCTGGTCATCTACGTGTCCTGGAAGCGTTATCCCGCCAGCATGAAGCAGCTCCAGCAGCACACGCTCATGAAGAGGCGCAGGAAAAAGGCCCGGGAGTCGGAGAGGCAAATGAACTCCCCTTTGCAGGAGTATTACGTGGACTACAAGCCAACAAACTCTGAGACCATGGATGTATCCGTTAACGGATCTGGGCCCTGCACCTACACCATCTCTGGCTCCAGGGAATGCGAGGTATGAACCATGATCCTCCTAAAACCATTTCAGCTGCTGGGAAGGAGAGGTAAATGTTCGAAGCTCTTGAGGTATCTCTAAATATTAGAAAGATTAATGAGATTTTGTTCTTTTATTTTTTTCCTGCTTTGGGCTTTGTCTGTAGAAGGCTCTCTCATGTTAAATGACAACAGGCAGGGAAGGGATGGTGATTATTTTGAATAATTAAGACTTATTAAAAAAGCGATTAAGTTGGAGCCAACAACTGTGATAAAGGCATCTGGAGTGTTGTTCTCCTCCTGTTTGCACCCATTTGATGAGCTGTGGCTACAAGAGAATCCTATTTTTAATGGATTGGTAGATACAGAGGAGCTTAAGAGCCTTTTCTGGTTTAAAACTAAATATGGAAACCTCTTTTCTCCAGACCCCACATGAAATCTTGAGGGGTTTATGGCCTATTTAATGATATGCCAAAGATTTCCTGCATTTTTGGTCCGGCTCAGGAGCAAACCAGGGGACAACAGGACTGCAGCACGATCTTGGAGTTGTTTTCCTGGAGCAACGGGAACACAGGGGTTTCTCTGAACGTGAGCCTTGGTCAAACAGCACAATTGCAAATATCTGGGTTGGGAGAAGGGGATTCTTGGAGGGTTTAATTTCATTTTAGTGATCAGTGGAGGCTTAGACAGCCCTCCTGGAGTTGATATTCACAATCTTCAGGCCATGTCGGGGTTTGACTCAGCAACACGGGAAGCACAATCAGGAAAAGCGCGTCTCTTCTGCTGTCCAGCTTTGCAAGGAAATTCCAAATTGTTTTGTTGCTCTCCTGCCAATGACTCCACTGCTGTGGATGCAGGGGATGGGTTTGCTTGGAATGCTGCTGCTTATTTAGAGCTGGCAAAGGAGGATTTGCACAATTCCATTGCAGTCCTGGTTACTTAACCCTGCTCGTGATGTGGCATCAGGGGACCGTGGTGGATTTTGCTTCCTTGGTTGTGGATGTTCTACCTGGGAGTGTTTCACGTGCCTGTTGGAGTTTATTCCCACCCCTTTGTGCAGGTTGGGATTGGCTGTGGGAATTCTGAGCCCTGGCTGTGGCAGCCAGGTGCTGTGGGAGGTGTGGTGACAACGAGCAGAGTGGGATCTGCAGTTCTGGGATCTGGATTGTTCAAAACCCAGTGCTTTCACTCTCTGACAATGGGGCACCTTTGAGAGGTTTCATATTTGGCACCTGAAATCCCCAGCTGGTTTTGGACCATGGAGTTAAGGGGAAGGAAGGAAAATGCAATGATTTGGGGTTGCTTTCTCTGGAGCAGTGGTGCCTTCAGAACAGAAACCCACCTGCCATGACCCTGTCATTGCTCCAGGAAAGCGCAGGAGGAAGGTGTGGGGTTCGGTTATTCGCTGTTACCAGCACAAGTAGAAAATGTGTGACATTCAGGTTATCTTGAATTTCCCCTGGCTGTCACAAGGAGCATTATTCTGGCCTGGGAGGCTCTGTCCCCTTCACGCTCAGGTTTAACAGCACTGAAGTTTCACTAGCTTGAGTAAAATGTTGAATTTACTCCATGGTGGTAAAACAGACAGATGAATGTGCACGTGGTAACTGAGCATCCAGGTCATGACACCATCATCCCTAATGCAGTTTGGATCACAGAAGACAGGGATGATGTTTGGGAGACTGGAATTTGGATAATTTGGATTACAGCAGGTAATTACAAGGTTGAAGAGTCCTTCCAGGTGTAGTAACGCGAGGCCGGTGTGGTGTAATTCCCCCAGGTGGCTGTGGTTGTTACACACAGCATTAAACACCAGGGGACTCCAGCTCACCCGGCCTCCAGATGCTGTGCCAGCACCAGAGCAGCTTTATTTCGGTTAAATTAAACGAATGACAACTTTGCAGGACTCGGGGGTGGGGTTTGTGGTGTCCCTGGGTGTAAATCAGACTGTGCAAGACACCCCAGCTCTGTGTCTGACGGGTCACTCTGTGTTCGTGTGATTGTTGAACATCCAGTGGCTCCTTGCACACCGTTAGAGACTAATAAATAATGAAGAATAATAAAGACCTCAGGAGATGGAAAGCAGATCATTGAAGGCACATGTAGCAACGCAAAGCCCCCACTGAAATCCTGTCTTCAGCTTGGATTTGACATTCTGCGTCTCCATAGCTACAAGGTTCCACTTGTAAAAGGAGAGATACTCACTGTACAGCACTTAAAAATGGTAATAAAACCCCTTGTAGAGTCTTCAGCAGTGGAAAGGGTTTGTGTTTAGTGAAAAAAAAAAGGAAATGGAACCTCTCTTTATTTCCTCATTTACCCATACTTGTGGAAAACTATTATTTTGTGCAGGTGTGATGCAGCGCAGGCCCATCCTCCCCCCAGGCTGCCTGGCTCATTCCCTGTGTGCAGCCTGAGGTTTCTCCCAAATAAAGAAGCCCTCAGAGGGGAGAGGAGTGCCTGGACACCTGAGTGAGGGCAGGCAGGCTCCAGGACTCATTGCTCAGCAGTTGACTGATTTCACTTCTTTTAGCAGTATTTTCCAGAGCATTGTCTGCTTTCACTTGTTCACCCCCCCACCTCCTGGGGGCAGCTGAGGGCCCAGAAATGGAGTGGTTTTGGGAAAGGGGGGATGGATCACCTCCATCTGGACTGGGAAAGGGCAGAGATGCCTGATCAGACGCTGCTGCTGATGGTGGGGTGGTTTTTGAGGTCAAGTGAGCAGAGCTGGTACCTTCACAGGGACCATTTTGGGTGTGGGAGCATTCCAGATCATCTCATCCATAAACCACTCATTTTCCACAGCAGAATTGGCCTTGGAATAATGTGCTGAGGTATTTCCACCGGTTCTTTTCTCCACAGCAGCTCCAGGGCTGGTGTTGGTTTTAAATTTCAGAAGGTTTTGAGCATTCAGCAGAGGCCCACAGGTGAGAGCTGCCCTGGAGTAGGGCAGGTGCAGCCGTGCTTTGTGGGGCTTCAGGAATTATTCCTTTGCTGGGGAGAGAGAGCCAAAGGCAGGCTGGCTGTAAATGGGAGCGACTTTGGCAGCAGTGGGATTATAATCACTGACACCTGGCCTGTGCTATTCTATTTAGTCTCTTGGCAAGGCTTGCTAAAATAACTGGATGCTCCTGATTTTGGCTCTGGCCATCCAGTTAGCAGAGTGCCACCCCCTCAGCCTGGGATTTGCTTTGTGCTTCTCCCTCCCTCTCACTTTCCCATTTATTTGTACATTTGCTGGAGATCTGGAAGCTGTAAAAAGGGATTTCATAAAGCCAGCTATGATATTCTGTATTTCATGCATATCACACTCAGAATATCTGGGAATGGCTCTCTGGGAAGGTGTTGTGGGGAGAAGGAAAATGTTTTTATCTCCTGGAAGGTCATTCCTGTCCCCTTTCCCAGGCTGGCAGGGACAAAACAAACAACGGCCAGACAGGTGAACAGCTTTTTTGTGTGAACTGAGCGCTGTGAGGTCGCTTTTTACACCTCTCCTTCTCCATGTCTGGCCATACCCTGTGGATAAACAGCCACCTGCTCACACACAGGGACAGCTCTGCTGTGTTTTCCACCGGAGTGAAAACAGGGCTGCTTGTCACTTGTGTTCACACGTTTTAAATCAGCCACACAGAGTCACCTTCCACTGGAATTCTGCTCCTTCCCCTCTTGGAAGCAACACGTTGATAAAGGAGTTACACACATGCGGGCTTGGTGGGCTGCTGCCGACCTTCTTCTGAGTCTAATTTAAAGGGAAATGTTGACATGCTGGTTTTATTATTTATTTATTAAACACTATGGTGCATCAAGAAGCAAGGAGAATAAACCAGAAGCTTCCATCTCCAGAGAGGGCTTAGGGCAAGGTTCCAGTTCTGTAACTCTGCATTCGAAGGGGTGCCCTGGGGGCTCAGCCTGAGCTCAGGGAGTGTTGTGACCTCATGGGAAAAATCACTCAAGGACTGCCTGAAGTTTCCATTTTTTTCATTCTTTTGAGAGCAGTGGTTGCAGTTCCTTTGGTCAGCAGCCTGAGGGGTTCGTGAGCGATGCCGAGCGAGGACCTCATGGCTGAGGTGTGAGTTCATCAGAGCTTGGGGAAATGGGAAGGAAGTGATCCCACAGGTGGGATACTGCAAAGAGAAGGACACGGGAGGTGAGGAGTGGGGAGAATGGGGAGCAGAAACTCTTCATCGACCCTCTGTGCTCAGTGCAGGGCTGAAGCAGCATGGGTTTCTTTCCAGTGACTGTTCTGCAACACAGGAGGATGAGCACTGTTAATTGAACTTTCCTGCTTCCTTCTGTGCTGTGGCTCCTCCTCTCCTCTCTTCTTCCACCCCTCTGTAACTGTGGGACTTAAATTCATGTTGGGCTGTAAACTGAGGGTGAACCAGCCTGAGGAGAGTGTCCCAAGCTCTGGGTTTGGATGTGGAGAGTGCGGAAAGGGGAAGGTGACAGTGCTGCTCCTCAGAGCTGTGCCCATGGGAGGAACAGCTCAGAAGGGGCTCAGAGAAGGCACATTTTGGAAATCATTGGATCATAAAATGCTTTGGGTGGAAAGAACCTTTAAGATCACCGAGTGCCACCCCTGCCATGGGCAGGGACACCTTCCTCAGTCCCAGGTAGCTCCAAGCCCCATCCAACCTGGCCTTGGACATTCCATGGATCCAGGGGCAGTTTTTACCACTCAGAGCCTTTATTTGCCCTTGGCATTGCAAATACAACCACAGCCTAAGGGGAGCTGTGCTGGAGAAGCACCAGTGATGCAGCAAGAAATGCACAGGGGTAAATTTTCCCCGGGCTCAGCACTTGTAAAGTGTGAGATTTCCCAAAGATGTTCCCAAAATTGACTGGCCATGTTTCCGGTGGAGCTGAGCCAGCTGTGCCTCCTGCAGCAATTGAGGGCTGTAAATTTGGAAAGGAAATGCAGGAGGATGTGGAACACTTCTGAAACTCTTACTCGGTGCTTCCTCTAGTGCCTGGCTGAGAGAGGAGCTCATCAGGAATTTGGGCTTGGGATACAGGTGCTGCTGAGACCTTGGAAGTGGATTGCTCTGGGATAATGCAGAGCTCAGAGGCAAATGAAGACGCTGAACCCACATCTCCCAAACTCTCCTGAGCTCGGGAACTTCCCTGAGCAGATCCCAGGCATTGCATTTGCTCCACTGGGTCCCGTCCTGAGGCTGGCAGCTCATTAACAGAGCTCTGGAATTGCACTGTGGGTTCCCAGCCTCAGGCACCATGTCCAGCTGGGATCATCCTCCCTCTGCTTCCTCTTCACCTTTTTTCCTATTTCCCCAAATGTTGCCACTTTCCAGAAACCTCGTGGTTTCAGTTATGCCCAGTGAGGGTGCTCAAACAGAGAGGCTGCTGCTCTGAAGAGCTTTGTACGAGAGAAGGACCCTTGTTTTTCCCATTGTATTCCTTGTGAGGGATTCCTGCACTCCTGGAATTGTGACAGATGCCCTTTTTCCTCTCCATCTCCCTTTTCTGTGCTCTCCACCCTTCCCCTGCCTTTGCTTATGCTCTGTGATTTGCTGCCAGTATTTTAAGGAGGAGAAAAGAATCAATTTTAGTTCATTGTGTAGCTCGGGAGGGAGAACGCTCATGGAATTGGGGAAGGAACCTGTTCATTTGTGGGTTTTAATTTTAAACACACACAAAACACAAAACAAACACTGTGGGGGGCAAACAATTTTATTAGGAAATGTCCTGCTGATGGAAATGTTCCTGAGACTCTCCTCCTGGATAGCAGAGCTGACCTGAGCCTGGATGTTGGGAATTTTCCCTGAAATCCAGTGGCTGCAGCAGCACGAAGTGGGCTGGGAATAACTAGGGCTGTGTTCATGGTTTGCTCTGCTCCTGGACGTTCCTTTGGACCGTCTGCCCCTGGTAGGAGACACCCACAGGTTTCAAATCCCTTGGATTGCAGTTCAGGTCTCAGCCTTCCCTGGAGATGCTCCCGTTACCGCTGGAATTCTCAGTCTCACCCAGCTGGAGCTGCCAGCACTGGAAGTGTGGCATCCCTCCCTGCTGTTATCCATGGTGTGAACACCGTGACATGAGAATCTCCGTGTGATCTGTGTTTGCAGCGCGCCCAACCCCCGGGTTTGGTCGTTCCCAGCCAGGTATTCCAGCCCCGAACACGGACGGGCTGCGGCCGGAAACGGTCCCGACACTGCTCAGCTTTTATCACCTCGGCCTCTTGTGCAGCCAAACAAGCTCAGATTGCCTCTGGATCTTCCCACCTCCACAGAAAGATGAGTGGATCGATCCTGAGGGCTTACCAGGCAGTTGTCAGCGCTGTCCCAAACTGCAAATTCCACTTCATTGAAGCTGCAGTACACCGGGAAGGGATGACATGAGCGGCTCTTGTGAACGCTGGCTTCTTGGCCTGGAGGATTTGTTTTGCCTTTGCCTTTTTAATTTACAGGGAAATAGGAATCTCTTCCTGGCAGATGGATCAGTCATGGTGTTGTCATGGGCAATGGATTGGGAACTCCAAGAAGGAGAAGGAAGGGAAGGCCAGAAAATGCTGATGATCTCTGATTTCTCACCTTCTGTGCACGTCCAGCTACAGCAACACCCCCCCCCCCCCCCCCCCCCCGCCATTGTTTCTTAGCTCCAATACAGATTTATTTTGGGGTTCTTTCGATACATTTGAATAAAATTGGCTGGAACAGGAGCAGTTCATGGGTGCTGGCAAGGCAGAGTCTCCTAAAAGTTCTGTGGTCCAGGGCTGTGTCTCCATCTCTGGGCAACTTCCTACAAAAAGGCTTTGTGAGGATGCTGGAGATTCTCTGCTTTGTTTTCTGTCCTTCCTGGGACTTTCTTTCCATTTGTACCTTAAGTTCTCCAAGTTCATGAGATGAGGAACATTCTCTTAAGTTTTAGTCCCTACATCACAAACTTGGTGATCTTAGGCAATATCTCTTTGCTCTGGAGGTTCCTTTTTCTCCTGTTCTTTCACCATCTCAATTTTATTGTTTCCACTGAAATGCACAATAACAAAAAGAAAAATAATATTTGTGGGTTTAGGCTGTGGGGAAACCAACATGGTCAGTTTGTCCATGATCCGAGGGAGCCTTTGATGCCATGTCCTTGTACAGGTGTGTATTTTGTTCATGGGGAAGACTGACCTTATCCTTGATTTTATCCTGAGTTTTGTGAGTCCTTTAGTCAAATAAAACCAGTGAATATTTTCTGCCTGAGCATTTCAGCTGCAGAAGGGTTGCATCAGGAGAGAAATGAGCTGGCTGTGAAGTCACTCGGTGTGAAATGTGGAGGGGATGTGGCACGTCCTTCATGGCAACGGGCAGAGCTCAGGAATTGCGTGGTGTACAAAGCTTTGGATCCAGTGCTTCCAGCTGCTCCTGGATGGGAAAAGCAATCCCCATCTCCAGTTTCGATAGGCAGTGAATGAAAGAACCACTTATAGAGCAGCAGGTTCTTTGTCAACTTTTTTCCCGCATGTAAACTCTGGTCAAGATTTTCCTTCTTGTGTGGAAGAAGTGGGATTTTCCTTTATGTTACTTGGGTGTTAACCCAGTTTAAAAACAACAGATGGTGAAAAAGGTAAGAATTATTTGTGTTTGGGTAGCAGCTGACAACTCCCAGGTTTAATCACTGTGTGGAAACACCGAAGGAATCATTTTTGTGCCTGGGAGAAGAGGACACAGCAAATAATCTGAGCCAGAAAGAGGAAATGAGACCTGAAGTGTGATTTCCTTGGAGGAGTGGGCCAGGGAGTGGGTCAGCCCAGGATCCTTTGGCAAATCCTGGTTTTGGATGCTCCAGCTCTCAGCCCAGGGATGGAAGAGTTCATCCCAAGGTTAGGCCTCATGTTAGACCTCGCTCCAGGGCATCAGGCTGAGGAAGGACCTGTGTGGCACTGAGTGCAAGCTCCAAGGTGTCCATGGGAAGGTCAGGCTCATTCTCCATGTCTTACACTCTCATCCATCCCAACCCCGTTTTTCCAGACTTTTCCAATGCACCAAGGGTGTCTTTGCTGAAGAGACTTGAACTGTGTGGTTTTGCTCATTTTCAGTCAGTCCTGGTTAAAAATCAGCTCCTCCCTCTGTATGATGGCCTCTGAGAGCCCCACTGATTCCTCACTGCTCTCATCCTTCACCACCACATCCATTTGGATTATCTTTGGGCCATGATGGATGCTTTAGAAGGAACCAACAAGGCCATCAAATTCCTGCCCTGGTTCAACCAGCATTTGTTAATGTTCTAAATCATCTTGGGCCTGAAACGTGCTGCTTCTTAAATTTAGAACAATGTGATTGCCCAAAGCCTCTCCATGTGTTAATTAAATCATCATAATTGTGGTTTCTGGAGACTGACAGGTTATAAATAGTTTTCCTTCTCCCCCTCCTGCAGTAATTGGGGGGAATGACAGGCAAAGCAGCCATTGTTTAACTGTGCCTTTGACACTGCTCTTGCCATTCCAACCCCATTTCTCTGCTGTGACTTGATCGTCCTGAAATAATCAGCGGTGTCATCCTCAAAGGCTGCTTAATTGCCAGGCACTTCTCACATTAAGGGACAAGGATGGAAGTGGTTTTCATCATAATCCCTCTAATTTATTGGGATGGGAGGTCAGGAGCTCCAGAGGTCAGGGCAGAGGTTCCGTGTACACACTCATGACAGGATGCTCTGAATAAATACTGACATATTCGAGTCATCGTTTTACCTCCATCTATCCTGTCTCGTCCAAGATTTTGCGGAAATAGAAGCCTTGGTGTTCTGAAAGTCGTTTTCCTCTGTTGCTGCCATGGAATCCTGGAATGGTTTGGGTTGGAAGGGACCTTAGAGCCCATCCAGTGCCACCCCTGCCATGGCAGGGACACCTCCCACTGTCCCAGGGGGCTCCAGCCTGGCCTTGGACATTCCCAGGGATCCAGGGGCAGCCACAGCTCCTCTGGGAATTCCATCCCAGCCTCTCCCCACCCTCCCAGGGAAGAATTCCTTTCTAATATCCCATCCAACCCTTCAGTTCAAAGCCATTAAAGGCAGTTTCAGTCACCTGGGCAGGTCCAGCTTTGCTGTGCAGCCACTGGCAGAAGGCAGAACAACCCGGTGGGATCGCACCTGGTCTGGAAACAAATTCCCGTTACAGTTCAGAGGATGGAAAAGAAAATGCTACAAACACTGAAGGCGAACAAAACTTTGTACTCATCTCTGCTTCACTTTAGATCTTTCCCAGCTTCAGAGCAGCTCTGTCCTGAGCGTGTGGGAAGAGGCAAGAAGGACAGGAATGGGAGCACCCTCAGGCTGGCATTGTGCACGGTCCCGCTGGGCTCTTAGGCTCTGCTCCCCTTTAATGTGGGTCTGCAGCTGTTTACAGCTCTAATTTGCAGAAGAGCCTCAGGCTAGAGCTTGGGCTGCTGCTTTGGATCCTCCTTCCTCTTCCAATTATCCAAGGAAACCACACCAGCTCCTTGAGCTCTGGAGTGCTGGGATGTGTCCTGCTGATTGGCACAATCCAGGGTTCTGCAAGATTCAAGGATGTACAGAATTTTGGAATCAAAAAGGTTGGAAATTAAAATGGAATTGTTTAGGTTGGAAAAACTCTCTAAAATCATCAAGTCCACTGCCAAGGCCACCACTGATCACATCCCCAAGTCCCACATCCACACAGATTTTAAATCCCACTGGGGATGCAGACTCCACCACTGCCCGTGTTCAATGCCTGAAAACCCTTTTGGGGAAGAAATTTCCTCCAATATTCAACCTCACCCTCCCTTGGTGCAACCTGAGGCCGTTTCCTCATGTTGGAGAAAGTTTCTACCCAGGAAACCCAACCCTTCTTTCCAAGACTGGAGGATGTCCCTCCTCCTTGTGAATTCGGAAGGCAGGAGGATCCAGGATGCGGCCACAGGATTTGGGAACTGTTGTAAACTGTGCTGTAATTTATTGAGAGCAGGCAAAGATCTCTTCATCACCATCTGTTGCGCTTCACAAGAAGAAAGCAAAGCAAGGTCACACTGACTTTCATTAGAACCTGAGCGCTGCAACCGGCCCTCGAAGCTTTGAAATCCCTCCTGTCTCGTTGTCCCTGCCCTCCCCTCCACTTACTGGGGTGCCCTGCCTTTCACCGCTGCCTCTGTGGGGGCTCTGGAACAGGGTTGGGGTTTGGCTGCTGCTGCAGCATGAAAGGGAAAGGTATTGTCTAGAGCCTCCAGGGCCCCCAGCCGCGCCTGTTTTGTTCCTGCCATAAAAGCCAGCCTGAAGAGCTCTGCTTTGTCTTGGGGAGGCATTAGCACAAGGCTGTTTAGTGCTTTTAAAAGTCTATCCTATATTCAGATGCAGCAGAGACTGACTTACAGCCACTCAGGTGCTGCCTCGTCCCGGAGTGAAACTGCACGACTCCAATGGAAATTTTGCAGCCATTTCTTCCCCCAGAATTATAATTTTCTTTCTCAGAGCCTCTAAATCACACATTGGGCTGCTGGCTTTAAAAGCCACATCAATGTCACTTGTGAAGGGAGATGAAGGCAGAGCGTGGTTTCTCTGCAGAGGGAACACAAATTGTACAAATCAGGGAAGGAAGGAGCCCACTGGCGATTTTGAATTATGAGAAATTTTTATTTGAAAACAAAATCTATGGGTATTTCCTTTGGTGCCATTGCTTTGTTGAATATATTAAGAGTCCCAGTGTGTATAAAGCCTCAACAATCTGAGGAATTGATTAACCTCTCTCTATTTATGATTAGCTCCCAAATTTATTCTATTAATTTTCGAGACCGAGGTCTAGATGCCGCTGCTTTGCTGTAAAAGGTGACGGACTGGAATTAATGTTGCCTCAGTGAGTTTTCCATGGAGGTGATGAGGAAAGAGTAGGGGAAAATTTCATATTTCCCTGGTATTTTGCCCTGAGTCTCATGAACGTATCGGTGTAATGAAGGTGTCCCTGCCCATCGCAGGGCAATGGAACTGGATGGGCTTTACAGTCCTTCCCAACCCAAACCATTCCAGGATTCCCTGATTCTGTATAAAAAATTGAGGTGGGGCAGAGGCACTTCCCCCCCTGCTTTACCTCCTTGTCTTTCGAGGGCCACCCAACCTGACAAATTACGCCGTTCCCACCACCAATAATTTCTTCGCACTAAACGGTGCCTCAAGAGAGTCACTTGAGGACGCACAGAGCAAACTCCACTTCCCTGATAATTTGTTCCAAAGGTTAATAACCTCCACAGCACGAAATAACTCGTCCAGCTGTTAAAATCATTCCTTTCTCCAGCGTGGCATTAACCTCATCTGGGAGGAGGACAAATCTGGGGTTTAATTTCTGGCTCAGGAGAGCTGCGTGTGTTCCCCACTCCGTGGCCACAAACCCGCAGGGACCCACGTGGAGATTTGCACATGGAAACGGCCCCACCCTTGCCCCTCAATGGAATTGCATTGAACAGAACCATTCCAGGAAAGCAGACATTTATCCCAGGTGCTGCTAAGAAATTCCCACCTTGGCTCTACTTCTCCTGCTCCTTTCAATCTGTTTTGGCTCCATCTGTGACTTGTGGTCCTGCCTTGCTCCACATGGGAGTTATTCCCAGGTTTTCCCTTCATGGACTTGCTGTTCCAGCTGTCTTAGTCCAAAAGAAGGAACCAGACACCCTTTGTGAGTCTGTGACATCCCCACATTTCTCTCCATGGAAAACTGACCACAATCTGGAGGGGATAGCATTAAAAATATGGATGTTTTTCATGCTATGAAATACCATTTAAGGCCAAGTACCCTTTAAATACCCTTTAAAGTGGTGCAATCCATGGTCCCGTGAAGCTGGAAGTCACCAAAAACCTCATTCATGCACAAATCACTGTGAACCAAGCTCGATATCATGTTATTACATTCTCAGATTGGTGGGAATTCTGGAAGTTGTTTCCTTTCTCATTCAGAGCAATTTAACAGATTATTAAATATCAACTGTCCAAAAACAGCCTGAAGAAAAGATTTTTTTCACCACCCAGGCGCCAGACATGGGAGGATTTTGGCCTCACCCACATGGAATTTTGTAGTCTTACTTTTAGTCTCCTGCTCCAGTGGGGATGTAATGATGAATATTTAGCTCCGTATCCACTAAAAAACAGGCTCTGGAAGGGTCAGGGTTATTCTGGAATAAGTCAATTCAAGAGCTTCTGTAAATTCAGGATTTGGGCAGTTGAGTGAGGAAAAACGGAAGGTGTTTGTCAAAGCCCCCAGGCCTGTCCTATACTGCAGAATGAACAAATTCCTGCTTACAGGGAGTTCGTTAAAGCCCTCGAGGAGTCCTGCAATTATTTCTCCTGTTAATTTGGGACGAGAAGCTGCTGAAGGTGAAGCTGACGTCAGAAGAGTGAGGGGATTTATGAAGTCACTGCAGGCCAACGAAAAGACAGGTTTTGTGAACATCTTCTTTTGAGAACATCTCTTTTTCCAGAAACATCCTGCGTTCTTGACACCCTCATTAAAACTCAAAGCTGCAAACTGAAGGTGCTTGTTCCCAGGAAAACCCACCCAGCCACATCCCTGCAGTGTTCCCAGGGCTGGACGTTCACTGTGGATGATTCCTGACTAGGAAATGCTTTTTTCCACTTTAAACAAATCCGTAACAGTTTTGGCCAGGTCTGCTGAAGAAGGAGCTGAATATGCTGAGTTCTCTCTGCATCCTTCCTCCCAGCAGCGGATAAAATTCCTTTTCCTGGTCCCACCTGAGGATGGATCCTTCAGAGACAGAACATTACTATAAACTAAATCCTCACCTGAAGTCTATCTCTTAGCTTGAGCTAGAACAGCAGGTTAAATCACCACTAAGGAGAAAAACCAAGATCCAAAAAGGGAAAAAAATTATTATTCCCTTTGAAAAAGTGTCAGGTGAAAAAATGGAACTGATTTCTCTTCATTTCCAGGGAGTGTTAAATCCCTCCTTCACTGGGGGGGTGCCAGGACAGGTTCAATCTTTAATATTCAAAAAAAGGCAAAGCCTTTGAGCAATTTAACTATTCCATGTTCACTGTTTTAAGTAATTATCAGGTATTAACCCAAACCAGCAGCATTCAGCTGAATTCAGGTCAAAGGAAATAAAACAAATAATAAAACCCCCATACAAACCCCATAACCTTCCCCATACCCCTTTTTTAAAATTTTATAGTTTTCACAATCCCCTTCTGGGTGTTATTTTTCATCTTGACCTGGTGGCCAGGTAAGACAAGGTAGGGGCTGGCCTCGACTGAAACCTAAAGCAGCAATTAATTAGTGGCTGTGTGCACATTTTGTAAGTGGTTTAAGAAGTACTGGTTAAACACTGATGAATTTTAAAGCAGGATAAGCACATAAATAAGAGGTCACATGTGATTGCTGATCATTTCTCACGGCGTGTATTATTTTTTATTAATTCTGGAGAGCTGTTTACAAGCTGCCTGGCACCAGCTGCAGTCAGAAAGCAAATAAAGCCCTCAGAAAAGGAGGGAGAACTCGACAGAAACACCTCCCTCCTTCAGGGGCATCAGGATGAGCCATTCAGGGAACAAAACGTGGGCTGGAGTCGTTCCTTTTGGGTGCTGAGATGGAAAGTGGGGGATGTTGGACCTCTGGGCTAGTCCCAGCCCGGGGCTGGTGTTTGAAAAGGCAGCTCTGGTGCAGAGGTCTCAGTTTGGATGTTTTATGTTATTCCAGACTTTTTAAACACAGGAGTGGTGTGGTTTGAGTTACCTTGGAGTCAGAACAGTCACAAGGGGATCCCTGTACATTAACAAACTTGCCTTATTATGAGTTGTAAAGTTACTCTTTGGAGCACCTTCAAACCAAGGAGATTTTATTTATCCTGGAGAAGAGAGGTGGGAGTGGCAGCTTGGGCTGTTGGAGCCTCACACTGTGCAAACCACTCTGAAATCTGTGGATATCTCATTGTTCTCTGCACAAAACCGTGGCAGAGGTCATAAATCGGCGTGGGGGAGGCAAGTGGGGGAGGCAAGTGTGGGAGGCTGGATCTCCACGGGGAATGGTAGAACCTGGAGCCACTGCAAACTCGTCCCTCCTGTCCAGATGGAACAAACCCTCTGGTGTTTCCTTCAGTGGCAGAAACGATGCAGGTGGAGGAGTTATTCCAAAATTCCCCAGCTGTGAGCGGCCGAGTTCCAGAGGAGATCCAGGGGCTGCGTCAGGAAGGATGTGCTGCTCCCAGATAACACGCGCCCCTTGTCCTGTGAATTCCAGAGGCTTTTCAAACCTTCCAAAAAGAGGAGTAGCAAAAAAAAAAATCCTCTTTCCTCTCTGTTTTCCTCCCCTGAATCGCTGTTGATACACTGGGGTCCCACAGGGAGCCCTGCTCATGGCGAGGTGTCCCTGGGCATCAGCTCTGCCTTTGTTTCAGAGCTCTGCAGTATTTCCCTTCTTTCAGGTGGGCATTTTCTCTCTCCCCTCTCCCTGTGCTGACTGCTGATTATGTGGATGTAAGGATTGCTTTGTTTCCTCTGGAAAGCCTTTGCTTGGGACTGTTTCATCCTCAGCTTGGAATCAGACGGCAGCAGGAATATCAAACAGAGCTCTCCGTGCCACCTGTCTCCCTGCCAAGAGGCAATTCTCATCTTTTTATTTCATTTATTTCCATCCCTTCATCCATTTGATGCTTTATCTGAAGCTTTTCTATCCTCCCTCCCCCTGTTTCATTGGCAGGTGTTTTTTCCCCACCTCTGAGCCTCAGCTGATTTCTTCAGGGAAGGTCCTTGAACTTGCCAGGTTTCTTTACGGGAAGGATCCTTACAGAGGCTGCTGCTCTGTCCATTTTATCTTTTCCAAAGGCACTTTGAAGTGATATTTCCCTCCTCGTGTTTTACGAGGCAATCTTAAATTTTCTAGCAAAAAATCACTTTATTCATAAAAGGTCTGATCATCGTTTTCCTCCTATTTTCGCTTTCCATAACAATCATTTGTATTTATTGGAGGGTGGAGCAGAGAGGCTCTGCTGAGTCTGAGTGCCTGTTCCAGAGGCTGTGTCACACTTGGGAATGTCCCTGCTCCAGTGAGCTGGGCATCAGCAGAGCCTGGCTTTGTGTCACCGTGTCCTGGGCTCAGGAGCCGTCCTCTGGCCTGGGATGGTTTGGGTTGGAAGATCCTTAAAGCCCCACCCAGTGCCACCCCTGCCACTGTCCCAGGCTGCTCCAGCCTGGCCTTGGGCAATTCCAGGGATCCAGGGGCAGCCACAGCTCCTCTGGGAATTCCAGCCCAGCCCCTCCCCACCCTCTCAGCCAGGAATTCCTTCCCAATATCCCATCCATCCCTGCCCTCTGGCAGTGGGAAGCCATTCCCTGTGTCCTGTCCCTCCATGCCTTGTCCCCAGTCCCTCTCCAGCTCTCCTGGAGCCCCTTTAGGCCCTGCAAGGGGCTCTCAGGTCTCCCATCTGCAGAATCCTTCCTTTCCTTTCAAAGTCCCCAGGCTGGAAGATTTCTGTGTTTTTTCCACAACTTCTTCCACTTGTGCCAAAAACCAGACGACCTTTGGCCTATAAATTTGAGTTTTATAATCTTCTTTCTCATGTAGTGAATCCCATTGGAGCCAATAAACTCTGTAACACCCTCAACCACACAGCAGAACCAGGACTTACCCAGTTTAAACTGTTTTTCCTTAAGCCAAGCAGATAACCAGGACCTCCAGTCTGATTCCCATTTTAGAACTCACTTTGTACCAAATTTACCAGAAAATTTTGTCCTCTGGAATAGAATCTCATCCAGGACATCTGGGTATGAGGAATTCAGGAGGGACACACTCTTGCCCTTCACTGGAGCTGCTTTAGAGCAGGCTCACCACAAAATTCTAGATTTTTGTACATGTGCAAGGGCAGAAATGGGACACAGGGAATATTTATGGAAATGAAGCCTAGAAATGAAAACTGGGGTGGGCCATCCTCCATTCCAACCTGCAGGAAGACCTTGAAAAGCTCTTTGTGATGCTGGCAGGGAGGGTGTGACCCATTTCACCAGGCCTGTGGTGCTGAGCTCTGTGTGGTCCACTCACGGAGCAGTCACAGGGAATCAGGCAGGGAATGGTACTGGTCTGGTTGTTGTCGAGCTCCTGCAGGGGGTCAGGACTTGGACTTGAAGATCCTACTGGGTCCTTTGTGGCTCAGGGTATTCCATGGTTCTGTGAGTGTTTCCCCAGTGGAAAAGTCTCGTCCCCTCTCCCAGAGCCTGTCAGGGCCATCCCCTCCCCACTGAACATGCGAATGCCCAGGGTATGGGGTGGGTGCTAAAACCTTTCATCAGTGGGGCTGGGGAGCCCACCTGGAGCATCCCCAGCCCCACAAAGCCCTGGACAGCCCAGGACACTGGGCCTGGGGAACATCTGAGAGCCAGGAGCCTCTGCCTCTGGAGCCCAGATCTTACCTCCAGTGTCAGTTTAAACCCAGCTGCACAAAGCTGGAAAGGGTCCGTGCTCTGTGGTGTCCCAGCCTACGTGGAAAACACTTTAAAATACTCAGGTAATTTCTTAAAGGATGGATGGAAAGGATGGAAAAGGATGGGAAAGGGTGGATGGTTTTCCCTGTTTGTGTTGCACCCAGAGCACTGGGATCACAACAAAAGGAATAATCCCTGCAGGATTAACCCACTGTAGAAGCAGCACTTGGGCAGCTCTGACAGCCATCCCAGGAATTAAAAACTCAATTATTCCCTGCAGCTGGGGTTTGGAATGCTGGGTGGAGGGGTGGCACAGCTGCTGTACCTGTCTGGTGGCAGCGGAGAGGGGAGGTCTGTCTGGAACACTCCATTCCCCTCACAAAGAACCCGTGTGCTGCATCCAGGCACATCCCAGCCCTGGGTGCAGTTTATCCGAGTCCGTCCTCGGTGACAGGCAAAGGAATCAACCATGGAATGCTTGTCCCAAGCTCTTGGACTTTATTCCAACGTGTGCAAGCAGCTGCTCCTGGCTTTTCTTAAAAACTCCTTGTGTCATCCAGAAATGGAGAGGGAATTCCCTTCCCAGCTCTGTCTGCACTTCCAGCTGAGGCCTCACCTCTGCTTTCAAACCTAAGAGAAAACTTGAGGGGTTTTGATCATTTCCAGCAAGAATTGTGAGCTTTTCTGCTTGTACTTAAAGAGGAAAAGCATAAAATTGGGAAGCAGTGTTGTTCCTTTGAGAGTTCCTTCAGCCAAGGGTTCTTTCCTTCCTTCCTTCCTTCCTTCCTTCCTTCCTTCCTTCCTTCCTTCCTTCCTTCCTTCCTTCCTTCCTTCCTTCCTTCCTCCCCTTTCCCCTTTCCCCCTTCCCCTTTCCCCTTTTCCTGTGGTCCCTTTGGACAGCCCAGTACTTTGGGATGGGGCTGTCCTGCCCCTCAGCCTGGGAGCCTGGGATGCTCCCTGGCTTCCAGAGGTGAGGAATGGGAATTCTTTAGCCAGGACTCCCTCAGCAGGGCAAGGAAAAGGCACCAGAGAAACCCCGCGAAGAAGCTCTTGAATAAGGGGCTGTTCCAAGGAAAATTAAGGAGAAAAATTAAGGAAAACCAGCAAAAACTCAGGGTGGCACTTGTACTTTGGGTTCCCTGTGGGGTTTATTTCACTTTGAACACATAAATAGACACATTTTTCCTCTGGCTGGGTCAGCTGGCAGAGGGCTGAGCCGGAATGAGGCGCATCTCATGCAAGGGGAACACGAGCATGGAATTCCCTGCCTGGAATTCTGGCTGCCCTCGTCTTTAAACTCTCCCTGCCCCTGACTGGTGTTACTGGTGGCTGTCTTGGTGCACAAGAAGAATTAAGCAAAGAGCATTTTTTGGTCAAGACAGAAAATTCCTTCTGTTTATTCCTCCTGTTGTTACTTGTGTTGTAAGGCGCTGAAGCGGATTGCAGCTGGAATAAACCATCTGCTGCCTGTCACAGCTCCTGGATATCCCACACGTGGGGAAATTGCTTATTGACCCAGCCAAGTGTGCACAAGCAAAGCAACCATGGAAATATTTGTGTGTCCGATGGACACTCTCAGGGCTGACAGGCTGCACTCGAGTCCTGCCTGGAGGGCGTCAACTTCTAGGAAAAAAAAATCTGCTTCTAAAAGAAAAAAAATCAGTTTAAAAAAAAAAAAAAAAAAAAAAGCAGTTCTTTCTATAGGAAATATATAGCTTTAATGAAAAATTCTTGGAGAAAGACAGGCCATGTGCTCAAAGACAGGAATGTGGGCATTTTAGTGGCTTTCTGTGCTTTATGTGGTGGCTCCTGCAGAGACTGGAAGTTATCTCCATCAGCCAAATCAGCCTGAGAGCCTCGGTGTCCTGTGCTCCACACATTCATTTAACCAGTCCTTTGCACACCCTGCATGGTTTTTTTTAACCAGTTTGACGCCTGAAACCACTGAAAGAAAGGGCTCCAGGGCAGCCTGAAAATTGATGTTTTCCTGCACGGATTCAAAGGTCTCAGTCTGGAAATGAACTGCTCCTGTGGGAGCGAAAGTTGGGGAATTCCTGGACTTCTGGGGAGGAAAATTGGAGCATGGAGTGGATTGGAGAAGTCTGATGTGTTGAGAGAGCATTTCAAGCAGGTAATAAAAAAAAAGGTGGAGAGTTATAAAAGTCAGAAGTAGCAGAGAACCTGTGGATTGCTGTGTGGAATTCCTGAGGAATTCCCAGCTGGGACTGGCACTTCCTGAGGGAATCTTTTCTTCGGGCTGTGCAGTTGGAGCTGGTTCCGCATTTAGGCCATGACTGAGCTGCTCTCACAGACATTTGTGCTGCATTCTCCAGTATTTGTTAGTTTAGAAACCCCCTCCTCTCCATGTCACAATCCTGCCTCTCCCTGGAAGGCAAAAGGAAGGAGTTCTCCCTTCCACACAGCGATGGAATTTTGTCCTGGATTTCAAAAGCTGTGAATCATGGCTGCTGGAATTGCTCATATATCAATATATTCTACATTTTAACCAAGTCTGCAAATACAAAAATGCCAAATAACGATCAGAGCATCATTTGTTTGGCTGAGGTACGGACTCGCTGCAGCAAGGAGGGATTGATTGTCCAAGTGTCCTCCTGCATTTCCCATCAGCATTTCTGGAAGAGCAGAGATTCTCCCACCTCTTCTCAATCTTTTTGTTCCTCATTTATGAGCTTATTTTGCATTATTCCCTTTGTCCCACAGAATTTCCTTGTCACTGTCACTGCCTGGGGGGTATTTCCCTGACTGAATTGTGGGATGGGTGGTCCAGGGTGAAGTTCCAATGGGAGAAACCCCCTTGGAGGCACTCTGGGCTAGTCCTGTTTAACTCTGGAAGCAGCTGTGGCTCGGGGCTGTGGGCTGAGCTGGCTCTGGCACAGTGAAATCCGTGTGTTTGTGTGCGACTGTGCAGGGATTTCGCTCCTAAAACGATAACTAATTAAACAGCTAATTAATTTTGTGTTATAGTCTCTGCTAGGGATTATTGAGCCTTGCTGGATGTGTGTGGAGAAGGAGGGAAGCGAGTTTCTAGTGAAATAATTTAGGATTTTTGGGGTGTGCTGGGTTCAGGTCTCTGCTCTCCCTGTGCAATCCCTGCCCTCACCATCCCCATTCCCAGCTGGGGTGGCAGCTCTGGTTTTTCCTCCAAATTCGGGCCTTTTTTGAGGGATAACAGGGAGTGCAGGGCTGGTGCTGCCCCCTCAAATGAGGCACCTCGATGGGAGGGATCACAGGAATGAATGGGTTTGTAAATGAATTTCTGGGTCGTGCTCTCCAGATCCCTGATTTTTACAGCTGGGATCTGCTCACAAATGGACCTGAGTAACACAGAGGAATTGGCCGAGGTGAAGGAGTCGTTTGGACTCTGAAGTTCATCCCGGCGGCTGTGCCCTGCTGCTTTAAATGAACGGAACAGCAATTAACTTCTAAATTCCTGCACGGAACGGCCGGGGTTGCAAAGGACTTCAGAGACCATCCAGCTCCGACCCAGGCACGGGCAGGGACAACTGCCAGCAGGCCAGGAGGGAGCTCAAAACTCCAACCCAAACCCACTCTGGGGGTTTGCAGCTGTTCCCTCATGGGAAAGGGCTGGGACGGAGGTGGGACAGGGCTGGGACAGGGATGGGACAGGGATGGGACAGGGGTGGGACAGGGATGGGAGAGAGATGGGAGAGAGATGGGACAGGGATGGGACAGAGATGGGACAGGGCTGGGAGAGAGATGGGAGAGAGATGGGACAGGGCTGGGACAGGGATGGGACAGAGATGGGACAGAGATGGGACAGAGATGGGACAGGGCTGGGAGAGAGATGGGAGAGGGATGGGACAGGGCTGGGAGAGAGATGGGAGAGGGATGGGACAGGGCTGGGACAGGGATGGAGCAGGGCTGGGACAGGGATGGGACAGGGGTGGAACAGGGATGGGACAGAGATGGGACAGGGCTGGGAGAGAGATGGGAGAGGGATGGGACAGGGCTGGGACAGGGATGGAGCAGGGCTGGGACAGGGATGGGACAGGGGTGGAACAGGGATGGGACAGAGATGGGACAGGGCTGGGAGAGAGATGGGAGAGGGATGGGACAGGGCTGGGACAGGGATGGGACAGAGATGGGACAGGGATGGGACAGAGATGGGACAGGGATGGGACGGGGCTGGGACAGGGAAGGTAGAGAGCACGACCTGCCCCTCCCTTCTCTCCCTTTCACACACACTTAAAAACTCACCCTGGGAGAAGTCCGTGGAGTCCCAGCAGACTCCCGATACAGGAGATTTACAGCAATGCCTCAACGCAGCACAAAATACTCGGTTTTCATTTCCACACTGCACTGGATCAGGGATGTTCATTCCAGCACCTGCCAGGAGCAGTGATGGACACAAATAAACTGTCAGGGACTGTGTGATTGCAGCTGTGGGGTGAATCTGCTTCTGACTTCAGAAACACAGCCCAGAACCCTGCAAGAAACCACTCTGGGAGGTTTTAACAAACCATTTAGTGTGAAATATATGTAATGTACCTTTCATAGACATTTCCCTGGTGTACAGAGAGTTCCTCGCGTGTGGCAAAGGCTCCTGTGAGGTGCAGACCCCTGGATGCTCCTGGAGAGGTTCCAGAGGCAGCAGCCCCCAGGTTTGCCCTTTGCAGAGGAGTCTCACAAGGATTTTCTGTGGCAAAGAAAAAGGACGTGCTCGACATCCTCTTTCATGGATCATTTACCTGCAGCCCAGAACTATTAAAAAATGCAAATGTTGAAAGTCTTAAAAGCAACCCAGACAGGTTTTGATGAATCTCCTCATGAAAAATAATCCTCCTTTCTTTTAGCAGAGCAGTGCAGATGGGTTTGGGGGCATTAATGTCCTTTGGGCTGTCTGACAGCTCCAAGTCCCAACACCGCCCTCCAAACGAGAGTGAGCTGCTCTGACAGGGAGAATTTTCACCAGCATCCCCTGCTGCCTTCCCAGCTGAGGGAAAAACAGCAGTGAGGCTTCGGAGCTCGTTAACCTCTGCTGTTCGTGGCCAAGTCACATTTGTCTGTGCAGAGTGGAGATGGGATTCAATTAAAAGCCCTTCTTATCGGTTCTCAGAATGCTTGCTTTCTGAGCCTCAGAGGCACATACTGAAGCTTTGAGTATCAAAGGATTTTTGATTTTGGGGTATTTTTTTCTTCCTTTCTGCAGTAGTGAAGCACTAAGTTGATCAGGTTTGGGCAAGTACAGATGTACCCAGTGGCTTTTGACTGTTCTGATCTAATTAACATTGATATAAGGCGCCTCCACGGCTTCGGGACTGTGTTATCCTGGTGTTCAGAGGTGCTGAGCAACCCTCTGAAGCCCAGAGAGGCTTCTGATTTTCCATCAAATCAAGAACCTGACTGATCTTACCTGGTAAACTTCAGCTGCTGCCACCTGAGTGTGTCAGTCCTGCCTCGGTTTCAAAGCAGGATCTTCTAAACTGGCAATAAATCCTCTCCTTTTAATCTGCTCAGCAGCGAGGAGCTCGCGGTGCGTCCTCGCAGGCCCTAATTTGTGAATTTTCCTCCCTGACAAGAGATCAGTAGATACCATGTTCAACTGATCTGAGAGGGTGTGGGTGATCCTGCTCTGAGTTATGGTAACAAGAATTTAAACCCGAACGCTCCGCTTAGTTAATGATAATGCTTGAGCACATTACATCTTCCAGGAGCTGTACAAACATTAACTAATTAGTACCCACAACTAACACATAATCACGGGCTGCAATTATGCATTGCTGTCAGAGCTGGAGGAATTATTCATTGAGAAGAATTTATCCGACATATTTTGCTTTCTCCCCACCCCTTTCCTGTCGTGAATCTGTTTGCAAAATATTCCCAGGTGTGGCTGTAGCTGATCCCACCTCAGCCACAGTGGGAGTAAAAGGTGTCCTTGGGATTCTGAGCCATCAATTCCTGCAGTTGTTTGATCCCAGAATCCCTGAATGGGTTGGGAGGGACCTTAGAGACCACCCAGTTCCAAGCCCCAGTGCTGGTTTGGGGCTGTTCTCTATCTTGGAACTGTTCTTTATTTTTTGACTTCTCTTGTCTCCATTTACCTCCCAGCTCAGGTGAGTCAGGCCCCGAAGCACAGGGGCTTTGCCTCCCCTCGCTGCCCTGAGCGTGAGTTAATGGTTGGATGCCTTGGAGGCTTTTCCAACCTTAATAACTCTATAAAATTGTTACCAAGAGAAGGAGCAAAGTGGTGGGGAGAGAAATGGATGCAGGGAGAAGGAATAAAAACCCAAACCCCATGACAAGTAAATCCATTCCGGGCGGTTGTATTGGAATTTAATTTCGTGAAAACCTGTGTATGTGTCTCTGTATTACACAGATGTCTCTCCATCTATATGTAGAGACATCTATCCACAGATGAATTTGTACCAGGAGGGAAGTGCACTCTGTCACCGCTTCTTCTGCAAATGTCTCTGTATTCAGATTTGCTGCTTAATTGTTGCTGCTTTCCCAGCATTTTCGGGAGCATGAGGGAGGTTGGAAGTGTTTAATCTTGGAAAAGAGATGACTGAGATGAGGCGTGATTAAAGAATTCTCAATAATGGCTGATTTCAAGCAGAGTTATTTGGAGCTTCTCCTCTGTCTGCTCAGAAATTAGGAGATAGTGAAACTGAAAGATGGGAAGCAAAAAAATCAGGCAAAAATACTTTTCTTCATTGGGAGAAATAAATCTGGGGGAGTCATTGTCACGAGATGTCCACGGGCTGAGATTTCCTGGCTTTAAAGAGAGCTGGGCAGGAACAATGGAAAATGGATTGGGTGAAGCTTTCAAGATATGTAAAGATATTTTGGAAAATATGTGCAAGTATTCTACGGAATATGTGCAGGTGTTCTATGGAGTATGTGCAGGTGTTCTATGGAATATATGCAGGTGTTCTATGGAATATGTGCGGGTGTTCTATGGAATATGTGCAGGCATTCTATGGAATATATGCAGGTGTTCTATGGAATATGTGCAGATATTTTATGGAATATGTGCAGGTGTTCTATGGAATATATGCAGGTGTTCTATGGAATATGTGCAGATATTTTATGGAATATGTGCAGGTGTTCTATGGAATATGTGCAGGTGTTTTATGGAATATGTGCAGGTGTTCTATGGAATATGTGCAGGCATTCTTTGGAATATATGCAGGTGTTCTATGGAATATGTGCAGATATTTTATGGAATATGTGCAGGTGTTCTATGGAATATGTGCAGGTATTTTATGGAATATGTGCAGGCATTTTACGGAATGTCTGTTAATATTTTGGAAACGATTTCCAGGTTGAAGTGGACACTTCCCAGCCCATGGCAGGGAACTGGATGCCCATGGTTGGAACTGGATGAGCTCTGAGGTCCCTTCCAACCCAAACCACTCCATGATACGATGATTTATGATATAAAATTTCATTCTTTGAGTTTAGGCCAGCCTCAGTTCATGAGGGAAAAGATGAGTTTCTCATCTGGTAAATTATTTTCACTCCTCTTGCTGTCTCTCGTGGCTGCTCTGTCCACACTGCTCTGAGGGAGCCGGACTCCGGATCTGAAACATTCCCTTCGGTGAAACAAGGCTCTCCCTTGACAGAAAACACCCCTAGAAGAACATTCCTTATGGAACTCCTCTCCTGTCTGCCATATTCACACTTTTTGTTAACAGTTGCTCGGATTTTGGTCTGCTGCTCAAAGCCACACTCTAAAAATTCCCCCAGTTATCTCCTGGGGCGGCCGCAGATGGAGCAGAAGGCTGAGGGGAAGAGCTGCAAGGGAGTCTCTCATTCCCTCCCCTGGCATTTTTGCTCCTCTCTTTTAGGGAAGAGGAGGTGGAAACACAAATAGCGGCTAAATGCAGTCTGTTAGTCTGGGAAAGCTCCGGGGTCACTGCGGTGGGCACAGCATCCTGCAGGGAACCACAGCAACCGGGGGGGGTTGTGTGCGGTGCAGGGAGGATCCAGAAAATGCCACTTTTTGTCAAAAGCGGGGAATTTATAAATACCTGCCTGGAATGTGCTTCCAGAATTGGTCCCTGTAGCGGTTTTAGTGGTGTTCCATGAAAAAAGAACTGTTAAAAGGTTTTACTGAGGAAATAAAGGAGGAGCACTCATGTCTCGGATAAGAATTTGTCAGCTCTGACTGCAGGATCCATGTTCAGCCCATCTAGGTGTGTTTGGCTGGCTGATCTTCAAAGAATTCCCAAGCAAAAAGGCATTAATCAATCCTCAAGGTGGCTTTTGTGCACGAAGGGTCTGGTAAGTGATGCTGGGGCAGAAGTCCTGTTCCTGGGCAGTTTCCTCTCCCAAGCCCAAGGAATGATGCCTGGAATCCCCCTGCCTGTGGCAAGGGGCTGGAACTGGATGAGTTTTAAGGTCCCTTCCAACCCAAACCATTCTGTGATTTTTATGATTCTTTGATTCTAATCCCATAATTCAGAGCCAGGGCGTCTTTCGGCCAATTTCTCTGGGGGTTGGGGGTGGAAGATTTGCTGTTTAGTGGCCCAAAGAGTGAGACTTGATGACAAAAACCAAGCAGTGAGACAGAGAAATCAGCCCACGGGCCTCTGGGGACACAAGGGGATGTTATGGGAGCTGTGGCTGGGAATGGAGGGTCCTGGTGTGGGGGAGATTCCCTGGAGACTCCTGGTGGGCCAGGGTGGTGCTGCCCTGGGGCTGGGGCTGCTGCTCTCCTACATCCCAATCCCAGCTGCTCTGGCTCCGTGTCCCTGAAGATGATGTCCCTAAATGTCTGTTTCCCTGACAACCAAAGCCTAACAAATGATTGGTCAATTGATAAATATTTTTAGGATTGAGCACAGTTTATAACCTGCTGCCAGATTTCCCAGGGAATGGGATATTGGAGATCTGAGCCCCAGCTTTGGCACAGACTCTCCAGGCCTGTCTAAACCTCAGTTTGCTCTGTGGTGGTTTTGTGCTCCTTGCGGCCATCGAATCCAAGTGCCTGCTAATTACTGACAAATGAAAACCACCCCGAATTCTCATGTACCCAGGGATGCACAGGCTCCTTCCTCCCAGGAGCAGTCTCCAGATGATCCCAGGGATATCACAAAGGGCTGCTCCTGACAAAGCTAAATTAAAGAAATGGATGCTGCTTCATTTCCCTGGCAGGGAGATGGGAGGTGTCGCAGCTGAGGCGGGTGAGACGCTCAGGAATAACGCACGCCAACTCCGTCAGAAGGCAAAAGGACAGAAAAGACATTTTATTCGACAAAGTCTCTGTTTATATGGTGCTGTGTCCTCATAGGCTTCTACATTAACACGTCTTAACACTTACTGGTAGGTTGCAACCACCACCCACAAGGAAACAAATCGAAGCTAAAACCAACATCCCTTGGCCAGCTGCGTGTTCTCTCCTCTTGTTTTGGTTTCTTGCTTCTGTTGATGTTGAAGTTCTCACGGGTGCAAGCTGAATTCTCAAGGGCAAAGAGCAATTGCACCCAAATCGATGTCGGTGAAGCTTCTGACCAGCTGTCGGTTTCCACAGAGAGGGATCGTGCTCGTTCCTCTCTGCAGATAAAGAAATTCCCCATGGTACACACCTGGCATGGGCGCTAAGGAGAGCCCCCGAAAAAGTTGGGCTTTTGAAGAAAATTCATGGCAGCGCCCTGAATTATGTGGGAAAAAGGAGAACATCATATCCAGGCTTATTTTTCCTATCCTGTCTTACTGAAATATTAAGTTAATGTCTCTAAACAGCTGAAATTTGGGATGTCTGCAATTCCTGGGTTTGGGGATTCATTTGAGTCTGGTTCTCTTTGAATTGTTTAACCCTTATATTAAAAACAAAAGTGGGAGTAACAAAACTCATTTTTCTCTCCTTATTTCCTTCCCCTGCCTGGTTTACAAATTACTTGGGAACAGAGGAGTTCTCACTGTGGGAGCGGCACAAAGGGGATGATCTTGCTCAGTGGTTCACGTCTGCTTAGACAAACTGGTTTTGGAGTAATCTTCACCTATTTTGTACTTTTTTGTGGGGGTTTTTTTTATTTGTTGGTTTGTCTGTGAGGCTCTGATGAACTGAAGTTCAGGAAAAACAAGGGGTGAATCAGAATGGTGGCTCAGGATCCAAGTCCTGGTTGCTTTTGATGGGATGAGAGCCAGAAAAATGAGATTTGTTGGCCCAAAGTTGCAGCAGTTCTGGGATAGAGCATGGAATTGAGGTCAGGACTTGTTCCCAAACAAGTGGGACTTTTTGTCAGGGAAAGAAAGAATCTCCAAGCACTTGACACAGAAGGGGAAGGAATGGGCAGCAGGAAGAGCTGTGATTTTATGCTCCTCTGAACAGGTACATTGTTTATTCCAACAGACACCAGCAAAGGTGGAAGCCCTTCCCCTGGTGAGGTTATCCTGGCATTCCCAGGTTTGGGCCAAGCTTTTATTCCTGGCTTTAAAGCCAGCAGAGGTGAGAGAACAGCCTCACCTGATGTCCAGGAATTCCCTCTGCACCTGGAAAAGGATGACACAGCCTCAGCGTGCTCGGAAGGACACGTTTAATCTCCCTCCTGTGGGTGTTTAAACTTCCATTGCAAATGTGTTGCTTTCTTTTCCTGCCCTAAAGACCTCAGAGGATGGAAAGTTCATCAGAGCTGTCTGTGCTGGCCGGCTGCAAACGCAGCTCTGAAGGTCTTTAATTAACAGAGGGAGCTCAGCAAGGAGTCCTGGAATGATCCAAGCTCACGGACTCATTGTCATCCCAAATTCAGGGCTTTGCAATCATTTGTGAAAGGTTCAGTGTTAGGATTCCTATGCTTGCTTTGCTATTTTATCCCAGGTTCCTTTCTTAAGGACAGCTTTGCAAATTTTGTGCTGAGAACGTGGAAAAACAAAGAGTCCTGAGGTCTGTCAGAGAGGTGCCAAGCACCTGGAACGGAGGCTTGGAGGCTGCACATTTTACTGGCTTTCCCAGCCTTGTTTTCCAACAGTTTCAAATCAACACTGTTTTAATTTAATATTTTATTTTTCTGTTGAAAAGTAAATCTGGCTGGGGAGAAACCCAGACTGGCCCATGTCTCACTTCTTCCAATTAGTCTAAAACTTCCTGCCCCTAAATTGTCTTGTGGGTTTTTGCCTGTCTCGGGGTCTCTTACGCCGTGGATTTGGTGGAAAATTAGAGAGCGGGATGCTTCAGTTCCCTGGAATTTGCTTGTAGACCAGCTTTGTCATCACCAGGATGCTCAGAGGGGATGTTGGAATTTGGGAGTTGGCCCGAGAGCTCCAAGGGTGGCCAGGACAGCGCTGGCCTGAGTGGCCTCATTCTGGGACAACCAAAACTCCCCAGGCTGTGAGCTCAGGGAAAGCTGCTGCCCTTCCCCATGAACAGACAAACACCAGCATCCGTCTGTCTGCTCCATTCCCTCATTAGGCTCATAAATATGCAAATGAGCTGACACCTTTGGGCTTAAGAAGTGTTTGTAAGGATGTCTTAATTGGAGGGGGCTGACGTGTTCAGGGTGTCATGGCAGCATCTTCAGAAGAGTTTCTGGGACTTTGGAGTGCAAGTCCTTTGATTACAATTGTCTTACAATCGTCAGGAGTTTTAGCACTTTTGAACTTTGTTTATCTGGCAGGTCAGGCAATCAAGGGTTAATAATTAAGCAGAAGCCTCATGTACTCATTACCTGTCACTCATCAGCCCGGCTGCCCTGGGGCTGAGTCAATTCCTGCCGATTGTCCTCCTGTAGAATCCCAGGATCACGGAATGATTTAGGTTGGAAAAGCCCTCCAAGGTCACCGAGTCCCAGCTGTGCCCGATGCCCGCCCTGTCCCCAGCCCAGAGCCCTGAGTGCCTCCTCCAGGAGTTCCTGGGACACCTCCAGGGATGGGCACTCCAAACCTCCCCGGGCAGCCCCTGCCAAGGCCTGGCCACCCTTTCCATGAGGAAATTCCTGCTGCTGTCCACCCTGAGCCTCCCCTGGCCCAGCCTGAGGCCGTTCCCTCTCCTCCTGTCCCTGTTCCCTGTTCGGGAGCAGAGCCCGACCCCCACCTTACTACAACCTCCTTTTCCCTAAACCAGCATTTTTAAAGTGGTTTTGATCCCTCCCCTTCCCAAAGACGGTTGGAGAATGAAATAAGCACATAAAAACATGCGGTGACAATAGGGAAGGAAAAGCAAGTCTCAGGAGGTGGTGGGACATCGCTGGAAGAAGTGGAGGCCCAGGGTTTCCTGACCTGCAGCTTGAGAGGCTCATGGGAACTGAAATCCTTCTGGAATTCTCAATGGATTTGTGCTGAACTTCTTGTTCCATCGAGTATTTGCTTCCTTTGGTTTGGATCTATGGCAAACAATGGCAAATGCAAAAACAAATCCAAATTCTCTGCACAGCCAAAGTTCTATTTTTCAATCAGCCATAATAACAATAGATTTTAATTTTATCCAGTGCTTCAGGGGATGGAGCTTGGAGTTTTAGTGGAATAATGGAATTTGTGGTGGGGACAGACAGAAAGCAAAGCAGGAGTTTCATTCTGTTCGAAACTGAGGAGGATGAACATTGTTACATCTAGGGAGAGAGATCCTGCTTGAATTTCAGGGACCTGAAACTGCATTTATTCAAATTTTTAATGTGTTTATTTATTTAAATCCTTCCCTTCTGTAAATATTGTTAAAGGACACTGAGATAAGTTTAAAATAAGCATTTTCTTTATCAAAACACACAAATATTTACATGGATAGGAGAATATCCTGGAGCTGGATACACCTTAATAGAGCTGTGGCTCTTCCCAGTACCTGTGAGCTGAGCCTGGAAGTTTCCTGAGGTTCTGGCTGTCCCTGGCTCATCCCTGTGTCCACTCTGTCCTTTTCCTTTGGCTTATTCCCAAGTATTTCACCTCACAAAGGTGATGGCTCTTCCTGCCTGGCACATGTCACCTCAGGATGGTGTCACACTGCATCGATATTCCATCAGGAATGATCATTTCCTTATTCCCAATTAGATTTAAGGGATCAGGTTGGCCATCAGGAGGAATTTCTTCATGGCAGGGGTTGGAAGGGGCTGTCCAGGGAGGTTTGGAGTCCCCATTCCTGGACGTGTCCAAGGGACACCTGCACGTGGCACTCAGCTCTCTGGGCTGGTTGTCTAATTCCCAATTTCCAATTAAATTCAAGAGTTTGACCTCTAAAATCCTTTGAATGCTAATGCTTTGAAATTTGCCTGTGAGATTCCCAGAGCAGGAATCGAGAGGAACTCGAGCCTGGACCCTCCTGGCTGTACCGAGGAGGGAGGTGCTGGCAGGACACGTTTTCCCAGGGACACGGTTACTGTCGGAATCCTCTGTGTTCCTTCCGAGGCAGGCAGAGCTATTGGGAATCGCAGTGCGCTGCAGCATGGATTTATTTCACTTGGGGAGAAGGGGGGCAGGAAAAAGGCTGGATGCACCTTTGCTCCAAGCAGGTGTGATGGTTAATTCTGGATAATGATTTCCTGGCTGTGATGGGACAGATGTTCCCTCACGGATCCTGTCGGTGACCCTGAGGTGACCCTTCCAGCCCAAAGGTTTGTGAATGGTGGTGTCCCCTGTGCCCTGGCTGCTCCCTTATTTTGGGATCCTGGTGACATAAAAGCTGCTTTCTGTGTTTCCTCAGCACTTTGGGGGCTGTGGGTCACACCTGCATTTGTGTTCGGCTGATCCATCCCTGGATCTGGTGATCTGGGAGGTCTTTTCCAACATTAGTGACTTTATGGGTAGTTTTGCCTGCATGTTTGAGGCAGAGATTTCCATGGATTGATGTCTCCAATAATCCCAACATCAGGAACAGGCTAAGCTGGCACTGAGGCTGTACCTGGATCCCTGGATCCCTGCTTTCCGCTGCTGTCTCTCCTCAGGCTGCAGCTCAGATTTCACTTTTCAGTGCTCCTGTTGCTCCTGGGGAAGGTTGTTTACCTCCCTCACATCCTTCCCACCTCCTTTCATTCCAGGATTCCATCAGAAGCTCCTTCCCCTTTGAAAGCTTTACCTGGGTGTGTTCCCTGGGCATGGAGGAGCCAGGCATGAATCGAAATCAGGCACCCAAGAAGTTTTGCTGTTGGTTTGAAGGGAACCAGGATTCCATTTGAAGTGAGCAGAGGAACAGTGATAGTCCAGCAGGGAATTCCGTGAAGGGGATTTATGTGGAAGGGAATCGATTTCCTGCCTGTCCCCAACTCAGGGAGAATTCTTGCTGCTTTTGAAGCAGCAGCCAATACCTGTGGGATGAGTTCAGCTGTATTTACCTCTTTTAGATGAAGAAACACAAAAGTTTCTTTCATCTCCCTAAAACCTGCTCTGAAAGTGGCACTGGAGCAGCCCATGGCTGGGGATAGAAATCATCATTGGCATGGAGAGTCCCGGAGTGCCAACGCCAAAGCTCTGGAGCGGCTCCGATGACAAACGAGGTACATTTGGGGAGCTGAAGGAGCAAGTCAACGTGTTTACCTCCCCAAACGTGTCCTGGATACAATTCCTCATTGCTGACTGGAGCTATTGGCCAGAGCATCGTTTCTGCACGTTCCCGTGCCTGTTGGAGCTCCCATTCCATTGATTTCACCGCAGATTCTGTTTTATTCCATCGTTCTGTTATCAGGCAAACATCACTAAAAAGATGAACATTTACAAACTCAGAGCACACACCAGCACAAAAGCATCTGTCTTAAGTGGGAGAGAGTTCGAATAATGTGCATGACAACAACAAAAGAGATTTGTCTTGCCGAGAGCTGGGCTGACTCTCATTTGCTGTGTGGGAAATGATGGCAGATATTGTATTAACATTGCAGGGCTCTGCCTCAGATTGAATCACAGAACACAGGAATAACCCTGGAGCTGTTGCCAACAGCAAAACTCAGGGGACCTGAGCACACAGAGCAAGACAGGGGGAATGGCTTCAACCTGAGACGGAGTAGATGGGATATTGGGAAGGAATTGTCCCCTGGGAGGGGCTGGGATGGAATCCCAGATCCCAGGGAAGCTGTGGCTGCCCCATCCCTGGCAGTGTCCAAGGCCAGGCTGGATGGGGCTTGGAGCCACCTGGGATAGTGGAAGGTGTCTGGGGGTTGGAACTGGATGAACTTTAAGGTCCTTTCCATGATTCCATGATTCTCAGATTTTGGAAGTTATTTGAGTGGGAATTGGGGGAACTCAAAGATGGGGAGCAGGAGGGAGATGAGGCGTTCCCCCTGCACAGTCATTAATTCTTTATATTCCAATGCACTTTAATTGTCATTAACACCCACTCTTGACTCGGGTTTCTCTTTAATCCATATCAAAAACCCAAGTTCAAAACCTGCTCTGAGGTGATTCATTTAGACTTTAAATTAATATGGAGCTGCACAACAACAATTTTTGGGCAGTAACTTCATGCTTTTCCCTTCTCCCGTCTTTTCTTGCTGCTCCTTGACCGGGATTTGTGGTCCCTCTCACAGCTCGGGGGTTCAAGGCTTTGTCCCTAAAGGCCACCTTAAAGCCACTCAAACTCATGTGGCAGAGGACACATTCCTTGTTTTCCTTGGCTCTGCGTGCAGCCCTTTCTACCGGACAAAAAGAGGCATGAAATTTGTGTTCTGTCAGGAAGATAATGATGAACATCCTGTTTTCCCTGCTCTGAACCAGAGCTCCAAGGCTGAGGGCAATGAATAACATGAATAAAATAAATAAATAAATAAGATATCATCTGAGCTGCAGCTCCTCTGTGGCAGCAGGGACTGCAGCCAAAGCTTCACCTCAGTTGAGTGCAGAGGCCAAAATCCTCGAGGATTTGGGGAGGGAGGCTGCAGGATTTAGGCCTCAGATATTTTAATTCTTTCAGTAGCTAATTAAACAGAACTCTGGAGCACAGATTTGGTGGGGGTGGGCGGCTGTGAGGGATTAAATCCCTTCATGGCCTTTGTGCCCCATTTCTTTTCCATCTCGGGGTTCTGCATGTGCTGGTTTTTGACAACAGTTTGGTTCTAAGCTTGAACCAATTTATCTTATATTAACTACATCAGCCACCTTTAAAAAACAAACAAGCCAAGGGAAAAAAAGACCCCAAAGCACCCTAAACCCAGCAGAGAATTCAGAGATGCCCCAGAGACAGAAACAGAGCCACTTGCGGCCAACTTTCCTTCAACTCCCCCAGTCCTTAGTGACCCCAAGAGCCTGCACAGGCACCTCATCCCTCAGAGCTCTGGGTCTAAACCAGACAAATCACCCCATAATGTGATAATGCCCCCCCAATACAATGTATTATAAATGCATCCTTTATGATAGATATAATTTATATATTTATTATTTTGTGTTATAGTTTATCAGTATTGCAGGACTCTCGGTGGGTGAGACCACAGAAATCCAGGGTCTTTGCAAGCAGGAAGGTGGAGTGGAATTCCGTGAGGGAAGAGGCAGGAGGTGTTGGGAAGATCGCTTTGTGCCAGCGCAGGCTCTGGATTTAGTTCCTTCTCCCAGCCTGGGGGAGGAGAGCTGTTAAAAGAACATGAATTGTAAATTCCTGCCGAGAACACGTAGAATTCCTTTTCTCTTTAAGAAACAGGAGCAGGAAAAACCCAGGAAGGACCCCCTGTAAATCTGAGCTAATGGGGCAGCTGCGTTTGAGGCGCTGCAGATGTGCAGTTCCAGCCTGGGGACCGCACTGGGAACTCCATCACCATCACTCCTGCGAGAGCTTTCCCCGCTCACTGTTCTGTTCCAGGGGCGATGGGGAAAAAGAAACCCTCAGATGGGTTTGGGAGAAATCTGTTTGGTACCATCCTCCAGCTCCATGGGCTGAGTTTTCCATATGTTCTGACTCAGGCAGGCTCTGGAAATGGGAAGAGGCTGTTAGAGAGGATTTATCACAGTTAATTGGGAATATCCAGCGTCGCAAAACATTGGAAATTTTGGGGTTTGCTCCTGCATCTTCTTTAGGTCCAATAAAATTTGGGTTTTTACACCAAACTGCCCCTTTTGTGTCACCGAGTGTTCAGGAGGAGGCATCGCTGTCCTTAAAGTGATTTGTTTAATGCCATTTAATGGATTGCAAAGGAATTATTTTTTTTTTCCGTGGGGTCTTGAGGTCTCTGAAACCTGAAGTGAATTAAATCAGCTCTCAGAAATACCTTTCCCTCTTCACCCCAGAAAACCCATCCGAGCAGCAGCAGAGCCAGTTTCTATTCCGGCTTCTGCCTCCCAGGAAGAAAAAGATCTGATGTTCAGCCGTGTTCCCTGGACAGATCTGGCAAACGGGTGTCCCGTGGTGCCAGTGTGCTGCAGGATCAAAGGAATTTTCCACATGGATCAAAGCATGGGGAAGTCTTGACCGCACGGTGTAGATTTCGGTTTTCAGCCCTCCTTAATTAATGATGGAGTTAAAACGTGGGATGGGAGATCCGGTTAAGCAAGAGGAGGTAATTAGTCAGAAAATGGTGGAGTGTCCTGAGTGGGAAGGGACCCACAGGGATCATCAAGGCCAAATCCTGGCTCCAGTTAAACCAAAGGCACCGACAAAACGGTGTTGCTGCAGCTGGAATTCTGCTTCAGGGAGGATCCTTCTCTTTCTAGAGCAGTTGAAAAAGAAGTTAGGGAAATGTGGAATTCTGATGACATTCAGAACGAAATGTGGTGATTTGGGGAATGTCTTCCAGCTCTGGGACAGCACTTGGAAATATCCAGTGGGAGAGGTAAAGTGTGTGTATTTTGGGACTGATAATGGCCTGTGGGTGTCTGACCTTCTTCAAAAGCCCTGATAGTATTTAAATTTGTTGAAAGATTTGCTGAGCTCCCCACGCTGGCAGCTTGCACTGCTGATGTTCTCCCCAGGGTGTTGGGAAGCAGCTGCGGGGAATTCTGAGCCCATTCCCAGCCTTGCAAGTTCCCATTTCCAGGCTGACTCGAGGGATTGGGCAGGGGACAAAAGGAGGGCTGAGGTGTCACTGTCAGCCACAAACCTCTCGCACAGAGAATTTGGAGGTTGCAGGGAGGGAGTGTGAAACAATCCCAGTCTCTGGAGCACCAAGGGCTGACATCAGCCCTTTTCTGCTCAGTGCCAGGGCTTGGTTTGATTTCCCACCCTGCAGAGGAGACGTGTCCTGGAGTCTGCAGACTCCTCCTGATGCCCAGTCCCCAGGGAGGAATGCACCCTTGACTTCCGCAGATACTGATTCTTATCCCTGACCACATCTGCGCTGTCTCAGGAGCTCCCATCGTCTCCGTGTCGCCTCCTCTGAGCTGTTAAGGATCTCTTCAGCACAAATCCCGAGAGCCAATGTCTGGGGTATGAAGCAGTCAGGCTGCTGCAGTGCACACACGAGAACGGCTGTGCTGAACAATGGATTCCCCACCATTCCCAAAGGGAAGCATTTTCCCCTCATCCATCTTTCCCTGTCACTGCTTTCAGCGCTAAGCCTTGTTTGTTTAGGTAAAAGGTACAGTATTTATGATTTTTAGACATGCATTAAACAATAGGGCCTTTTCAAAGGAAGGGATAAATTACAGCTTCAGAACTGCTGGAGTGTGGTTTTCCAGAGCAGCAGAATTCCTGGAGAGGAGTCATTAATTTCTGATAAAAGCCCTCAGCCACCTGTTGCACTGGAATTACAAAATCCTTCGCCAGGATCCAAGTTTGTGGGTTTTTGCCCATGTTTGTGTGGCACTAATCCCATCCTCCAGGGCTTTTGCTGGATGACTGCAGAGACCAGGAGGAAAACACTTCCCCTTCCCCTTCCCCTTCCCCTTCCCTTCCCAGCTCCTGCAGGGAGCTTTACCCCTCTCCTCCTCAGTATTTCCAGCCAGCAGGGCCACGATGGAATTTAGGTGGAGAATTCCCAGGTGGTGCCTGGGCTCAGGGTGGAGCCAGTTGCTGGATTTAGAGTTGAGGAGGAATATTTCCTTGTGGATCAAGTGCCAGGGATATTCCACCCTCCTTTGCAGTTGGGGCAAGGCTGGGGGGTTTCCTTGCTCCTCAAAACTCTCCTGCTCTCCCAAGGATCTTGGATATCTCCTGACCCTTCTAAAATTTTTCTCTTGTGCATCAGAACTTGGGTTTGCTCCGGGAGTGTGTTCCCTGGAAAAGTTGTGGGGTTTTGTCTGACACAGATTTCTCTTATTGGGTTCTTGGCCTCAGGGTACAAGGGACAAGCCTTTGTCACCTCTGGTCTCACACTGCTGGTGGGGGCGTCCCCACTGCCAAGGATTGGGATTCAGGATTTACTAAAGTCAGGTATATCACTTACAGTGAATGAAATAAACCCCTGAGTGCCCCAGGGCTTGTACATCCCGGGGCTTCTGGAGCTGGAAACCTTCCCCTGCCCAGGAAGGCATCCCATGGCAGGGGGTGGAACGAGAGGGTTTCTAAGGTCCCTTCCAACCCATAATTCCATGATATTCCTGGGCACAGACATGGATTCTGTGCCTTTGGAATAAGAGCCCCTAATTCCAGTTATGGTCCTGTCCACGTTTCTGGAGTCAGGTCAACACCACAGGTCATGGAATCATCATCAAATCCTGGGATGGTTTGGGTTGGAAGGACCTTAAATCCCACCCAGTGCCACCCCTGCCATGGCCAGGGACACCTCCCACTGTCCCAGGGGGCTCCAGCCTGGCCTTGGGCACTTCCAGGGATCCAGGGGCAGCCACAGCTGCTCTGGGAATTCCATCCCAGCCCCTCCCCACCCTCACAGAGAGGAATTCCTTCTCAAAATCCCATCAAATCCTACTCTCCGTAACTTTGAAGCCATTCCCTGTGTCCTGTCCCTCCATCCCTTGTCCCCAGTCCCTCTCCAGCTCTCCTGGAGCCCCTTTAGGCTCCAGCTCTCCCTGGATCCTTCTCTTCTCCAGGCTGCACCACCCAACCTTTGGAAGCCCCGGGAATGGGCACAGGGCACACAGCCCTGGGCTTTTGGAGCTGTGGAAAAACTGGCCCCTGAACACATCCCAGGATTCCTCTGCAGTCCTGTTTGGGGCTGGGAAATCAGGACAGGGAGTGCAGAAGGCAAAGCTGCTATTTCCTGTAGCCCTTTGAGTGCGACATATGCGATGTCTTGTGAAGGAAAAGCGATCCCAACTGTTGTGTTTAATTTGTTCTGTTTCATAACTGCTCGTGGTTCCAGTGAAACCCCTCTGCCAGCAGAGCCGAGCAGAGGGAGGAGGGAGGAGGAGAGGAAGCAGAGTGGCTCCATGGAGCTGGAATTTGCATAATCAAGCAAAGCAGAATGAAACGCTTTACAGCGATAGCTCGTTTGCATAATGCCAGCCCAGGGAGGAGGCACTGGGGAGGGACGGGGAGGAACCCCGAGCTGGGGGTTCCCACTGCCCCAAAACCTGTTGGGGTCCTGTTCCCAGCAGGAATCATCAGCCAGGAGGTGACGCTGGAAGTGAAGTGTCCCAAGGATGGGTTTGGCTTTACCATCGGAGTGCCCACCTGAGGAGGCGAGGAAGAGCAGCTCTGAGGGAGAGGAACTCTCAAATAATAAAAGTATTTTGGCATCTCTTGGGGAGCAGCCTTGTCACTGAGCAGAAATGCGGGAGAGGCTCCCATAGCTGCATTTTTTAAGGAAAGAGGCGTTTTTGCCGCCGGATCATTGCTGGGTAACACTTGTGCACACCCAGCCGTGGCTCAGGACAGGTCCCATTGCTGGAGGTGGCCCAGGTACAGCTCCTCGCACACCAAACGGGCTCCAGAAGCAGAATCGGGGGCTGGAAAGCTCAGGAATTTGAGGTGGAAGAGGAACTGGATGGCACACGGAGTGTTGGTGCATCTCTGTGATGCTGATTCTTAGGGAAAAAGCAAACCCCCACTGAGCTGCATTTTTAGCAAGCCTTGCTCACCCAGAAATCAAAACAAAGGACCAAAAAATCCCATTTTTAATTTGCATTTAATAATACAATATTTTTTCACTTGAAAGGATGTTTATTTGTTAAAAAAAAATGAGCTGAGCATTTGCAGCCTAAAGAGCTTACACCTCATGAAATTTTGAATATTTCCAATATTGGAACAGAGAATAATTATGAAAAATAAAATCCCATGAAGAAAAAACCAAAATGCTGCAGAGAATTCGACTCAGAATCAATAATTTAGGCTCGGTTTTGTATCCAGCCTGGTTTCTTTCTGGTATCCACATGTTCCTTGGAATACTCCCTGTGTGGGATGAGGGGTTGGATTGGTTCCCTGGTTATAGTGTTTGGGACTATTAAAGACAACATTTAAAAATCTGGGCATTATCTTGGTACTTTCTAATGACTGATTCTAAAGGTGCTGAGGGGAAAAACATCCCAAATCCTCTGAACTTCCCAAATCCTCTGAACTTCCCAGATTATCGGAACATCCCAATTCTTCTAAACCATTCCAATCCCTCAAAACGTCCCTCAGGGAATGATGGCATCAATTGACTCGGAATTAACAGGTGAATTTTGCCCTTCCCAGGGTTGTGAGGGCAACAGGGCTGAGCAAACTCAGTTCTTTTTCATTCTCTTCTCGGCTCCTGCTCCTTATTTGAACAAAAGAAAGCATTAAACCAACTCTGAAGGTTTTGAAGGGATCTGAGGTGGTTCCAGATGTTTCGGTTAAAGCTCCCTGTGTGGCCAGAGCCCTGGTGTTTCATTCCTGCCCCAGTGGCTCATTCCCAGCTCATTCCATGGCAGACAGGGATGCCATCCATGCCCAGCACGTGGCCGTGATTAGGTCGGGCACAAGGCCCAGGCAGAGCACCGCTGGTTTCAGATTAATCACAGCTGAACAGAGCCTGTGATGGAGGCAGTGGGTGACAGCAGCGATTTCAGTTCTGGGAATCTCAGGGGCTGCACAGCTCCCTCCAGGGCCATGGCATGGGATCAGGGAGTCAAGGAATGCTGGAATGCCTGGGGTGTGAAGGGATCTTAAAGCTCTTCCAGTGCCACCCCTGCCATGGGCACCTTCCACTGTCCCACGCTGCTCCAAGCCCTGTCCAGCCTGGCCTTGGACACTCCCAGGGATCCAGGCACAGCCACAGCTCCCCTTGGAATTCCCTCTCAGCCTCTCCCCACCCTCCCAGGGAGGAATTCCTCCCCAATACCCCGTCTATCCCTGCCCTGCTTCGCTGTAAAGCCATTCCCCCTCGTCCTGCCATGGGTTACACTTGGAAAAAGCCCAGTTGCTTCCTAAGTGCCTCTGACAGTCAGTGGAAGTTACTCTGAACCCACACAAATATTTGACTTTTCTTTTAAAAATCTAAAACTAACTTGTCTGTGTCACATTCCTTTTCCATGGGGTTTATTCACTGTGCAAATCTAGACATTAATGACCATTTCACCAGGAAGAACCCTTGGATCTGACAAGAAAGCCACATTTTAGGGAGCTTCATGCACTTCACTGTATGCTGGCAACAAGTGTTGGAGTCAGCACTTCCCTTCCAGGCTGGAGATGCTCTTTAATAAAAGCCCGGTGCTTAATCTTACACAAGTTCTCCATTAATTTCCTACAGGGAGGATGTGGGCTTGCATCCTTTACAGACTCTGCTGTAACCCCCGAAGAACATCGTGTTCCCAATGAATGTTTTAAGTTACAAAGAGCACAGCCCAGGGAAGGGATGGGAAGAGCAGAGGGGCCCTGAAATCCTCTCTGATCTGGAGATTTGGGATGTGGAATGGGGAAACACAGCCAGGCTGAGCTGCAGGTGGGAGTATGGGATGGACAGTGCATGGAAAATCTTGGAATTCCAGGATGATTTGGGTGGGATGGGACCTTAAAGCCCATCCCATTCCACCCACTGCCGTGGGCAGGGACACCTCCCACTGTCCCAGGTCTCTCCAAACCCCACCCAGCCTGGCCTTGGGCACTGCCAGGGATCCAGGGGCAGCCACAGCTGCTCTGGGCACCCTGTGCCAGCTGCCTGGAAGAGACTGAATACAATGGTGAGTAATCCCAAAATTCAGAGTTTAAATACAGTCCATAAAATCCCCAAAGCCATTTAAACAACAGAACTCCCAAATGTGAAGTTGCCACCGTTTGGTTTCATGTTTTGAGCATTTGAGGACTCTCCCTCCACATTCTCAGGATTTTCTCTGTACCAGTAACAGACCTGGAGCAGCTGATGAGATGGAACCAGGGTTTGGTGAGGTTTGGAGCAGCATTAACCTTTTTCATCCTTCCCACCTGTGCAAAGCAGCTGAAATACGAGCACAGATTCTTCGCCATCTGAGCAAAAACCCACCCAGGCTGCAATTTCCTCTGACAGCGACATCGCCACCCTGATTTTTGAATTAAATTGGTGAAGCAGAAATGAGGTGAGTTCCAACCCAGAGCAGGTGAAAAGCGGATTTCTGTTATTCCCACAATGATTTTAAAAGCCCTCTATGAACACTCTGCTTCTGCAGGTGTTACATCCAAAAGCCTGGACTTACCAAGCTCCAGCTAATTACAACCCAATTAATACAATTTGGGTTTTGTACAGGAATAGCAAAGCAAACTGAAATAAAAGGTGGGGTTGAAGTCAGTGCGACAGGATCAGTTGCAGAAGGGTCGGGGATCCCACGTGGGGATTCCATCTGCTGACTTCAGGAATCAAATGGATCATTTTTATTGGGATTTCTATTCACTGGTGAATTGGATCAGATGAATAAATTCCAAGACACAGCCAGAAGTTGGTGGTGGTGAACATGGAGCTGCTCTGGAAAAAAGGCAGGAAGCCCCAAAAAAGCCCAGCTGTGGCCCAACTGTGCAGATTTATCTGCAATAAAGTCACCTCTGGCTCAACTGCAGAGGAAAATAAGAAAAAAATCTCGTGTTTCCTTCCTATTAGGGATGTAATGGAATGGAGGTATGAAAATGCAATTTATAGAGACACGCACTTCAAAATGCTCTGAGGCAGATGTTGTCTGATTTGTGTTTATGGAACTACAGCAAGGAATTCTTTTGTCCAAATTGGCAGTTTGCTGTTTGCTGCTTGTTTGAGTCTGGCATGATCCGAGTGCTGGGTACAGAATGATCCGGGGAAAAAGGCTGTTCCCGAGGCAGTGTCTGGGTTAGGGTTTTCCAATGTCAGAGTTTTTTTGAGGGTGAATAAGTTATATTTGAAAAGAGAATATGCTTTCAGAGCTTTAGTTTTTATCCCTTCTCAGATGCTCCTGGTGAGCCCCTGACCTCCCATTTGATTGCAGTGAATTTCTGAAAAGTAAAGAGAAAATCACGGCGTGGGAGCAGCTCCCTGATCCCAAACTCCAGTGCCGCACCAGGATAAGAGCACAGGGAGATGGCAAGAGGGTCCAGGAGCTCAGGGAGGAGGAGCAGCTTGTGCAGCTTTGCTGTGGCATCACCTCACACGTGGCTGCTGAAAACTCCCTGCAGTTCATAGCCCAGCACCGCATAACCCCGGATTTCCCTTACTTTCCCCCCAGGTTTCCCTTTTGCCGTAGTTTTCCTGCACGCCCTCAGTGCCGGTGGGCTCTGCAGGAGCAGGCTCCAGCTGCAGGAGGTCTGGCTCCGAGGACACCCAACACTCACAGCAGGTTCATCCCAGCGCCGAGAGGGAAGCTCGGAAGTTTGGAACTGGAACAGCTCCGAGGAAGTTTCCTTGTGGGGCTACTGCCCTCACCTGCTCTCGACCCCGCACACAAATATCCACAGAGCCCTCCATTTGATATTTTAATCTTTTTTTAGCTTCAAAATTCCAGCTGGACTGACGTAGCCCGTGGCAAAGCAACAATTTGAAGGAAATCCCATATAAGCATTCCAGAGTTTGAAGGGATGCAGACGGAAGCAAAACCAAGTGCATTTTAAATTTGCCTCTGGAAATGGAAGGGGATTGAGGTTTCACAAGGAGCCATGTCCTGGAATTCACTTACAGGGGTATCCAGAGGGAAAATGCCCAGGGAGGTTCCCAGGCTGGTTGCATTTTTAGGACAAGATGCAGTGGAGTAAATATTTGCATTTAGCCTATATATTTATATATAAAATACAGAAAAAAATACATTATATATATGAAATGATATCTATATCATGTAGGTACGAAATGATATATATTAGAGTATAAATTCCCTATACTGCAATAGAGCTATCTATTACAGTGCATATTCTATGTTTAATGTGCAAAATCGCAGTGGCGGCGTTGCTGTGGGAGCTTTTTAAAGTCCACAGGGAGGCAGGTTATGGATGGACCATTCCCTCCATGGAGAAATGGAAGCTGTTAAACTGGAAATTCCCTCCAGGACGGCTTCCCTGGCATTCCCCAGGTGCCTGAGGGAGCTGAGTGAGACAGGGACTCCCAGTCCCACGGGACTTGGTGCCACTCGTGGTGCGGCACAGGCACAGCCTGAGCTGACCGGGAGCTGCTGCTGATTCCTCAGAGGCACTGAAAGGAGCTGAGGAGATAATTCCCTGTGAATGATCAGGGAATGGGATTGCAGGAATCTTTTCGACTTCTTCAGAACCCTTCATCAAAGAGGATTTTTTTTTTTCTTTCCCTCGTTATTGAAATAAATTACCTGGAGCTTTTTAGGCAGGGCCCAAAGTTGTGTCTGGCTTCAGACAGAGGCAGTGCCTGGGGGGAAATAATCTGATTACTGAACTTAATTCTTTCCACTCCCCGGTTCATTCCTGGTTCTACCAGTGCTGGAGCCACTTGTCACTTCGGGGAGGGCTGGGAACGATCCCTTTCCATGCCCTGGAACCTGGGCACAGGACCAGCAGGAGGGGGAATGTCTGTGGGTAAAAGCAGCTGTGGCTTCCCAAAAAAAAAATTAAAACCCAGGAGCTGTTCTGTGTGACTGGAGCTCAGGCATGGACTGGAATTTGCCGTTTCCAGTCCAGCACACAAAGCCTTTCCTCATCAGCAATAAATTAAATATGAGCCTTTGCTGCACCTTCGTCCGTCACCGAGGCTCGGCGCACGGGAACGGCTCCCGCTCCTGGCCTGCGGAATATTTAACAAATTCCATATGGTAATTACGTTAAATCATTTATACAAGAACACAGAGGGGGTGTAAAGTCCAGACAGCTCCATAAAGGCTTTGCATGCTCTAATTTGCTTTAAAAATGAGAACATGTCAGGGCTTACACGAACTGAGCGTCAGCTCCTGGGCTGACAGGAAACTTGGGATGCTCTGGATTAAGGACAGCTCCCTGCTCGTCAAGGAGGGCAGGAAAAGCATCCCACAGAACCTGAAATTCACTTCAAAGCCCAAAGAATAATGGAACCTTTCGAGGAGCTGACAGGAAACATTTAAAACAAAAGCTTTTCAGTGGATTTTTTTCCAGCTTATGTAACATAAAGTCATTCTTTGGAGCTCATGACTCTGAGATGGCTTCGAGATCCAGAGCAACAAGGGGTAAAAATAACATATTTTCAAAGGACAGGTGTGTGATTTATGAGGATATTCAGGGTTATTCAAAGAGAAAGGGATTCTCAAAGGTTGTTATCCTGGGTTTTTGGTGGGGATGCAAAATGTAAGTTCAAGGACATAAACTGAGTGACCAAGGCAGAGGTCTGGGAGGTTAGGATGTCTCAAAAAAGAATAACAACCAGTAAATTTTAACCCGAACCAGTTTCTAACCTGTTTGAGGTGTGTTTTGTGCTGGGCATGGTTTCTCAGCTGTGGTTTGGAGAAGCACAACCCCGGGTTAAGTTTCAGTTCCATTTTCTCCCTGCTCTCTTTCCTGCTCCCTTCCCTGCACTCCTTTTGCCTTCCCCGTTGGCAACGTGGAGGGGAAAGGGGCTGGCACAAAGTGTTTCAGATCAACACCACACTGAACAACTGAGTTCAAAGGGAGTTACTGGAGAGTTAATGAAGTTCCACCAGCCCTGGTGCCAAATTCCTCACTGGATCGGGCTCACCTGGCAGGTTTGGCGCAGCCAGGACCTACAGAAATAATAACAATGATCCCTCCCATCCACTGCCTCTTCGGAAATATTTTAACACCGCTTTGATGCCTTTAACCCAAGGATTTGAAAATACTACTGCTAACACTAATACTAATAGTCAACAACTACAATGAGGGAATTAAATAAGTGACCAAGGACAGATTGGGGAACTCCCAAAATCTGGTGTCCCAAAATCCAGCTTTTGTCATTCTTTTTGATTCTGAGCTTGCCTTGCCCTCCCTGCCCTTGTGCAGCCCCCCAGAGCAGAGTTTCTCTGGAGGAAGGAGGAATTGCTGAGCTTGATGAACTCCTCAGTGCTCTGAGAGCTGGGAAAGGAGGGGTTTTTCAGGCATGAACAGAAGGGCAGACTCTGAGGGGCAGTGACTGTAAACAGAATTTTAAACTGCTCCCAGGTGAAGGCAGAAGTGCAGTAGGAGGCTCCTGGAAATGCAGGCGGTCACCACGAGCCCTTTCAAAAATCACCTTTACCAGGACACAGGTTCTGCTCACTTCTCCTCGTCCCACAACAATTTTTTTGCTGCTTTCTCATGATCTGGTGACTCCCAGCCAAATTGGACCAGGTTTTGCATGGTGCTGACTTTGTTCCTGGAGGAGAAAGGCCTGAAATCCTTCTCCCTCAGCAGCATGGAACTTTCTAGAACAAACCGTGCCAAAGGGTTGGTGGGCAAGCCAGAGACTGGGGAAAAACTGCATTTGGCTGGGACTGGGCACAATCTTCCTCTTCTCTGCCAGTAAATCAAAGAGCTTTTGACAATAATTGTGCAGCATTGTGCAATAAAATGAGCGCAGTTTTGTGGTTTTAGTTGTTTATGACAATGCTGGGGTAAAGAAAAGGCTTAATTTGGGTCCCAGACACAAAGTGGGAGAAGTGAGAGCGTTGTTTTCGCTCTGGGTTGCAGAACGAGAATGAGCAGTAACGCGGCTTTGGATTAGAAGTGTCCAGCTGGGAATGTGGCTCCTTCTGGTCTGTGTTCCCCTCCCTCATGCCTGCAGAACTGCCTGCATCCCACTTGGACAAGTGACAGCATGAGAGGAAACACCCTCAAGTTGTGCCAGGGGAGGCTTAGACCAGATTTTAGGGAATATTTTGTCACTGAAAGGGTTGTAAAGCATTGGAAGGGGCAGCCCAGGGAAGCGGTGGAGTCGCCATCCCTGGAATTGTTCAAAAACCGTGTGGATGTGGCACCTGGGATGGGGTTCAGTGGTGGCCGTGGTGGTGCTTGGTTGGCTGGATGGGATGATCTTAGAGGGATTTTCCAACCTCAATTCCATGGTTGTGCGCTGGGATTGCTGCTCCTCAGTGGGCCCTGGGGCAGCTGGAGCTGGGATTCCATCGCATCCCAACCTGGCACCTCAATTTTTGATGATTTGGTTCCCAGTTCTGCTGTGAACCTGTGAAACCCCTGGCACTGCAGTTGCCAGCTCCTCAGGCTGCCAAAGCTGTGCCACACAGCTCACAACCGCCCTGTCTGCACATCCCAAGCACTGATGGAAATGATTGGGACTGGTGGTGAAGCCCGGAGCGCTTTGAAGGGAAGGGTTTGATAATTTTCTTTCCTTGTGAAGAAGAGTCCAAGACACAGACAGGAAATGGCCCAAACTTGATTGCGGCCCACTTACAACCAGAAACAGCCCCCGAATTTTAAAGAGTTGGCTTGAGCTCCTTGCACTTAGGGAAATGACTGGGTCTGTCTGGGACAAACCCTGACCAGCTCCAGAATGGCCAATTCATTATCCAGCAAAGAGATTCCTTTTAGGTTGTGGGGTTTGGCTGTTCAGGCCAATTCTGCCCTTGGGGTAAGGTGTGAAGAGAAAGCATGAAAACAACAATTATTATTGTATTGATTATTATTGATTATTATGGATTATTATGTTGATTATTATTGATTATTATTGAATATGACATATCATTAATTATTATGATGATAATATAATAATGATGATGATAATGATGATAATGATGATAATGATGATAATAATTATAATAATTATAATAATTGTAATAATTATAATAATGATACCACCACCACCACCAGGAATCTGGATTTGCTGTGTTTATACCACGGCTGGGTTTGTCCCATTGCACCTTTGTACATCTGTAGCATCACAAATTCTTCAGGAGCATCAGCAGCCACGGGCCTGGTGCGGAGGGAGGAGGAGAATTGCCAACTTCATCCCAAAGAACTGGGGAAAATTGCTGTGTTTTGAAACCGTAGTGGAAACTTTATTGTGGACTTCTTGGAAAGTCAGGGAGGAGATGCAGGTGGTCCAACACTGGCTGGAAACACTGAGCAGGGTCGGAGTTACCTCCCTTATTAATGATACCTTTGGGATTTCCACCTGCACTGTTCCCGTTTTCTGTGCTCCTCTCTGGCATTCAGAGCTCATTTTCTCAGCTCTGATCCCAGACCTTGAAGCCATGATCCAAGAGCTCAAAGCCAATCCTCTCTTGGATTTTTTTGGGCAAGAGTTCACTCCAAGGAATGCCAGGCAGTTTATGCCACACTCAGTGTCACTGCCAGAAGAGGAACCCACACATCCCTCGGAAATACAGATTTTTATCAATCACTCAGCTGGGGATAAAAGCCTGGAGTTCGTCACAATCTACAGCTGGGATGCCTGGGATGGAGAATGGAATCACGGAATTCCAGAGTGGGTTGGGTGGGAGGGACCTTGAAGCTCACCCAGTGCCACCCCTGCTATGGGCAGGGACACCTCCCACTGGAGATGCTCCCAGTGCACCCAGATCCAGGCTGCTGATTTTATTCATTAAATAAATGCTGGCAGGGCTCTGGGTCAAGACTCTTTGGTGGACATGGGATAATACAACAAGAATTTGTACTCACCATGATGCTGGTAACAAAAATAAAGTGAAACACCTAAAGCAAAACCAAGTTTTGAGCCCCAAAGGAATAACTGGGTTTGGGCTCACAAAAATAACATCCCAACATACTCTGAGGGGAAGCACTGAACTGCTCACTTATTATAGAGCATTAGTCACTCCAGCACACCTCCAACCTCGCTTTTTGTTCTTTTCATTTCTTCTGCACAGGCTTATTTTTAGAGGAACTCGCTGCACTCGGATTCATGCGCAGCAATGCAGCCTAAAATATCAACCTTTAAATCAATTTTATTCCCCCCCCCCCCAGCAAAACAACTAAAATTACAGTGCCTGGCGGAGCCCAGGCTCTGCCCCTCCCCACCCTCTGCTTCTCATGGAGGACGAGTCTCTGCAGTCCACGTGCTGCGGCTCGGCTGAGCCAGTTCCACCTAACAGTGTTGGAAACTTTGTGGCTCTCATTTCTACCGAGCTCCCAACTTTGGGAATAATTCCTCTGGATGAGCGGCTGGAAACATTACGAGGATCTGAAGGGGCTTGGTCCTGGAGTTTAAGGCTGGCTGGGACCCCTTCTGGTGGCGCCAACAGGGAATTCTGGGCATCTTTTCCAATATCCACAGGGTTTGGGAGATCTCAGAGTGTTCTTTGCTGGTGCAGTTCTTTGGAAACTCTTCTGAGTTCCTGGCAGTTGAAATCTGTGATTAAAAGTGCTGTTAACCAGCTGCCAATCACGCCAATTATGGATAAATTCTAAGCTGGGAGACTCCAGGACAGGCACCAGGACAGGATCAGCAGCGCACTGTTGTTGTGCACTGGTCTCCCCCCCAGCACTAATTCCGAGCACAGCACACTGAGTGTCCAGCAGGTGATCCAGTCTCTCGAGCTCTGGGCAGATATGGAGGCACAATCCTGTTTTTCCTGAATTTGTGTGCTGGAAACCCTTCATGCTCCCAACCAGACAGCAAATCCAAGGGTTTGGCCCCAAACTTTTCTGCAAGGATCTGTTTAGAAGAGACTCTGTTTATCCTGGGATATTTCTCTGTATCAGCTCACTCTGCACTTCAATATAAAACTGCAAAATTGTTTTTCAGGCTGTGGCTGCAACACAAACCTGCCCTGGGAGAGAGCCAGGGGCACCCAGGGTAGGAGAGCAGGATTTGGGGTGTGGAAAAGCACCCAGAGAGTCACCAAAGGGGTCATTGGTTATCCATCCCCTGGGATATCACCGCAATTCCTGCAGTCTCTGTTCGGATGCAGTAATAGGTTAAAACCAGTGTCCTGCTCACTTCCAAACATTGTCCAAGGAAAGTTACGGCCTCATGCAAGGAAATTCTTTGTTCCCTTCTCATGTGCACCTTCCTCTCTCCTCCATGCAGGATTATTTATCCTGGATCATATCCCTTCATCCCACATCAGTTCTCCCCCTAGCAGGTTCTGTAGCTCCCACTCTCCATCATTCCTTGTCTCAGCTTTAATGATTGATGATTTCATATCAATTAATCATCGATTATTTAATATCTTGCTTGGCAAACTGGCATTATCCTGGTTTTCCATCCTTCACCCCGACAGATTTGATTGACCCTGAGGAGCATTTAAGGCAGGTGACAGTGCCAAGGCAGGTGACAGGAAGAGGCCCTGCACTGCAAGGTTTGGTGGGCACTCAGAGCTGTGTGGGGGTGTTGGCATGAGATCCCTGGGGCATTCTGAGCTCTGATCCTGTGGACAGATCTGATCAGGCCCTCAGGCCAGGAAGAAGTCACCTCCTGATTTTCATTTCAGGAAGGAACCAGCACCTGCAGCTGCCACCTTTGGAAAGCCAGCACCTCCTGCACCTGGCCTGTTTCCCTTGGTTTAAGTGGCCAGCTGACAATTCTGATGAATTTCCCTCTGCCATTCCCTGCTCCCTGTCGGAAGTTCCATCCCCTTGATTTAAATCCAGCACTGATGGCTTTCTGTGAACCCACTCTTGAGGAATTAATCCCCTAAAAAAAATCCCTAAAAATTCCCAGAGTTAACCCCTTCCCTTTCCCAGCCTGGTTTACTGCTGAGACCAAGGGGTGAGGCAGAATTCACGTCCCTCACTTTAATTTTTCCCATTATGGATCTAAGAGTGGATCCTACAGGAATTGTCTCTGTATTATCTCCATGTCTGATACAGCTCCAGTGAATTCTCTCTTCATCAGGATGTTTTTAGGTTTTCCTATGGAATTACTCTGGTATTATGTGGTGTCACTGTATGAGTTTATTCGAAAGAAGTTGATTTATATCCTTCATTTATCAATTTCTCCTCCCTTTGCAGCTCCATCATCATTTACCAAGGCACTGTGAGTGCAGTCAAACACCTCTGAACACAGGAGATGCTCTGGAGGGGCTGGGGGTTGCTTTAACTCCTTCCTGAGGTGTCTGGGTGCTGTGGGACTGGGTGTGAACGTGGGAGGCTGTGCCAGACTCGGGGCCCAGTTTGCAATAATTAAGTAGGTCACTGTCAGAGAAGGCAAAGAGAATTTGGGAAGTTTTTTGGGTGTTGAAAGGATGTAAAGTGAGGGAGGTGGAACCAGCCATCTGTGCTCCTCTCTGGCACAACTGAGGCAGGAGCCAGCACTCCTGGGCTCCTCTCCCATCCTGGATTGCCAGAACACTACTGGAGAGGAATTTACCCCGGTGTGACCCCAGGCAGAGCAGTGACACCGACACCGACACTGGCACCAACACTGACACCGGCACCAACACCGAGCCGGCAGGCCCAGGGAGCACTGCTGGGCTGCTCTGGTGCTCCTGCCCTCGTGCACTCTGCACATTTCCCCTCCTTCCCTCTGCCCACTCCAGCTCCCAGGGGCTCCTGGTTCCCCAAGGAAGCCGGGACAGGTTTATGGTCAGCTCTGACAGCGCTCCCTGGAATCAGGGCTGGGTGCAGCCAGCAGAGCGTTCCGTGTGCCTCCGCTCCTCCTGGGGATGCAGGGGTGATGGAATTCAGGGGTCCGGGGTGTCTGATCCCCTGAGCTCGAGTGGGTGATTATATTCCTTCAGAGATCCTCCCCGCTTGTAGAGTGCGGATAACGATGCTGATTTGGCCGTGAAGTGCTGCAGACTGTGACAGTGACGGGCTGTCCTTGCCTCGGAGCCCGCACAGAATTCCCACCCCTCTCATCGGGCCAGGCACAGACAGGCAGCTGAACTTTAGCAGGAGACACATTTCAGCAGCCCGTGTCGCAGCTGCTGGCAGGTGCAGGGCTTGGATGTGCCAGGGATCGGGAACGGGACAGCTCCGGGGACACGACGAGATGGGATCGTGGTGCAGAGGGCGAAGAGCCCCCAATTAAAGAGGATTCTCCAATTAAAGCCCAGCCTGGGATGTGAAACCCTGCTCATGCTCCCAAGGAATATCAGATGCCATGGGCTCCAGCATGTGTTCCATTTTCCCTTTTTTTTCCCTTGCTTTTTTCCCCTTTCCCAAGGCCTGCTGCCTGGTAACCGCAGTATTTTTGGGACTGATTCTTTTGCTAATTGCTCACCAGAAATAGCACCTAAGTTTGGCAGAGCTTTCAGGAGAAGAATGAAGGCTTTTCGGGGTGGGGGAGAAAATTCAGATATGCATGAAACTTGCACAAAAACCTGGTTTATTCGTCTTGCTGAAAATTCCCGGCTCAGACAGGGAATGTGCAGGATGAATGTGATGCTGACAAGTGGGAAAGGGTCCAGAAAAGCTGGGATGCTTTAGGGAGGTTAAAGTTCCAGCAATCCTCTTTTCAGCCCTAAAAGGAAACTGGAGCTGGAGCCAGAGGCTCTGCAGGAGCTCGTGGTGGATGTGTCTCACCTGGGAAGCTCCCAGGGATGTTCGTGCTCCTGCTGGAACACGAGGCTGGGATGTCAAGGGAGAGAGAGTGAAAGGAGGGAGCAAGAAGAGAGGGAAGGTTTGGGATCTCTCCCCATCCTAAAAGATGCTGTGCAAGGATAAATGGGGCTGGAGAGAGCCTGGCCTGGGCAGTGGGGCTCATTTCATCCGGCAGCTCCAGCGGGACTCAGGAAAAGGGAAATGCGGGATTGCTGTGGTTTCAGGACCTGCTGCAGGTCCGCAGCTCCTGCTGGAATTTGGGATGCTCCTGACTTCTGCATCCCGGCTGGCAGCGTGTCCTGGTTCGGAAGGAGACACTGGGAGCTGCAGAGCTCCTTCTGCAAGGGAAGGGTCCCTTTTTTATGGAAGGAATTCCTCCCTGTGGGGGTGGGGAGGGGCTGGGATGGAATTCCCAGAGCAGCTGTGGCTGCCCCTGGATCCCTGGAATTGCCCAAGGCCCGGTTGGACAGTGGGAGGTGTCCCTGCCCATGGCAGGGGTGGCACTGGGTGGGATTTAAGGTCCCTCCCAACCCAAACCATTCCAGGATCCCATAATTCCATAAATTATCAACCTGCATCTCTGTCTTTCTGGGTTCATGTGAGAAACAAAAGCAATCATTATTAGGGACCAAATTCCAGAGGTTTTCCTGGTGCTGGGCAGCAGCTTTCCCTGCTTTTCCTCACGGACTCCTGGAGTTAAATGAGCTGCACCATTAAAATTTTGATGCTTTCACCCCTCCCTGGCACCACCAACCCTCCCAGGCCATGGGAAGCCGGGCAGTGCTGGAGCCACGGGATGCGAGAGGTGGACACGGCAGCACCTGTTGTTGGGAGCTCCTGGAAATGGATGGGATTAGGCTCCAGGCTTTTGTGTGAGCCCATCACTCAGCAGGGGATGCTATAATTATTTTGTACTGGAGGCTGATATAAAATATAGCCATTTTTATTTTTTCTGACTCACATATTTTTTATGGCAACTGCAGAAAAAAGAAAGCAGATAATGCCCAGAGAGGGGAAGCTGGAAATGAACCAGCTTGAAGCTGGAGCATCTGAAAATGAACATTTAAAGTAAAAATCAGGAAGAAAAGGAAGAAGTGGGGTTCTTTTTGTGTCCTGCTGCATCTGAGAACAAATCAAAGGACCACAGAACTTGTCCAAGGGTCCCCTAATTAACGTGGGATCAAGTGGCACAGTTCAGTCCTGTAGCCTTTTCTCATGTTAATTTTTTTCCCTTACAGTATTTTTTTCATCTCTGCATGTTTTTTTCCAAGGAAACTGGGATTATCCTGGGTGCCTCTCTTGGTGTGGCATGTTCCTGTTGGCAGCTGTTTGGATGGTGCTAATGCACCTCAGCAGCTGCTTTATTATTTCAGGCTGCTTTGAGGGTTAAATTTCCTCACTCGTCTCCTTTTGTTGTTATCTGTTGGACAATTAAAGCCTCCAGAGAACCAGAACTCCGGAATTATATCCTGGACACAACTGGAGAGTCCCTGTTTGGGAGGATTTGGAATTGCAGCCAGTCAGGAAACTCAAATAATGAGAAAAGCAGGGGAGATTTTTCATAGATTTACCCCTTTCCCCCACCCTGCATTGACATTCCTAATCCTCAAAAAAAAAGGGATTTTAAAGTGAAGAAAAAACCTCCAAAACAACCAAATCCTGGCATGCTTTCCTGGAGCATCTTCTGTGTCTTCCAGCTCAGAAGTGCAAGAAAAACCTGTATGGGGAGAGGGAGATGCCTTTTGAGGCAGTGACAGGGAAATAGGTTTAGGATTTCTACTTAAAAACTTTAAATTTTTATATCATGTGACTATTTTTTTTTTAATCTGGGGAGATAAAACCTCAAAAAGACAAACAAACAAATTAAAAATAGTGAGGGGGTGGCTCCTGAACCGGCACGAAGTGATGGCTGTCAGATTATCTCCTGTGCACGCCGTCTCTGCAGAGCTGAGTGGGTTTAGGCCGATTTACAGAGCTTCTGCTGCAGACCGGCCTTTGGAACTGCCACGGCTTTCCAGCAGATCCAGGGTCCCTCCAAGCATCTGCTTTGGGATTTTCCCATTTTATGAGAAGGAGTTCTTCACAAATATGGCTGGGGTGGGAAAAATAGAAAATGGGAAATCCTGTCCTGCCCCTGTGGTTTGGAAAAGCCATCAGGTGGGGACGGTGTTAATCTGAGAGAGTCTCTAATTAAGAGGGGTTGGAATTAGGTTATGTCCTTGGAAGGGTTGGGGTGAGCTTGACTCTAAGGTCTGATTTTTCAGGAAAGATTGACTACAATGGCAAGCCTGGTGATAGCCCTGCAATAAATCCGTGAATCCCAAAGGGCAGCTGCCCCCGCAGGTGGTGCCGCAGCTCCGAGCACCTCGCCTCGGTGCCAGTGCCCTGACCGCCAACCCAAGGGATCTTGTGGAGCTCAGAGCTCCTGAGAGGGGAAAGGGAATTGCTGGTGCTGCGGGGACAGCTCGGCAGCCTGACTGCTCCATGGTGTGGCCCATGTCAGGAAAATTAATCCACCAACACCAGGGGTTTATGTCCAAAGAGGAGACAGAGGAGCCCTGTTGCTTTATTCGAATAAAGGGAGAGGCCATGGGCATTCCCCTGGGATCTCTCAAACTGCTGGAGGACGCAGCCTCCTTTTTATCCCAATTTCCCGGCCGCATTTCCCTCTCTCTTTCCCCACTGGCTGAGGAACTCGAGAGGCGCAGACTCCCCGAATCCCCTAATACAGACCCCTTCTAACGGGTGCCCCCCTTTTCTTCTCCTTGTGTCAATCAGCGGCATTCCCATGGAATTTACGGCTCCTCCCATTGCTCCTTTCACCTCTCAGCACCTGCTCTTACCTCGCAGCCCCGCCGTTTGTCTGCAAAGACAAATCTCTCTCGTTCCCTCCGCCCGTGCTGAGCCGCTCCGGGCGCAGGGGATGCCCGGAGCCCCTGAGGGTCCCACGCGGAGCTCCCGCTGGCCGGAGCGGAGGCTCGGGCCGCTCCTCTCGGCTCGCACCGGGGCCCGGGAGCTCTGCTCGGAGCCCCGGCGGTGCTGGCACAGCTGCCCCGTGGTTCGCTCAGCGTTCCCGAGCTTTCGGGAAGCGCGGCGTGAACGCTGCGAGTTCTGCTCAGCCGCTGCCGAGGGCCGTGCGGGAAGGCTGCGATTGTTTGTGGGAGATTTGTCCCTTCTAATGAGGACACGCTCCTAATGAGGCGGCGTTTGGGAGAAGGGTTCATTCGGCATTCCCTACTCCTGTCGCAGCTCGGGGAGCTGGAGGGGCTGGCGGGGCACAAAAGCTCCTGTGCCTCTCTTCAGGACATCTCGGGATTCTCCCTGGCACGGGGCAGGGCGGGCTGAGGGCTGAAAGGGGGAAATAGGAATTAATTCTACATTTCTGGGAGTATTTGTGCCCAGGAATCGATCTGGGGGAGGAATGCAGGGAGCCAGAGGGGCAGCACCTTCCCCCAGGGCTGCAGCTGGGACAGAGGAGTCCCCTGTGCTGCCCTTCAGGGCAGACTGGCGAATTTTGGGGTATTTACCCCAATCACCGACTTCAAAGTGGGAAAAATCCCTTGGAAGGAGCCACGTAGGCACTGGTTTAAATCCAGTTTAGCATGGAGGGCAAGAGCAGGGAATCCCAGGTGCCGGATTCGGGGTGCAAAGCAGCAACCTGAGCATCCCCCCCGGCATCCTTGTGCTTCCGTGGTCTGCAGCTGTGTCGGGAGCAGTGCAGATGAGATGAATTCAGTTACCATGGAAATGGAGGCTGCATGGGGAGGGTCCATTGGAGACAGCGAACATGGAAGAATTGGGCTGCTGTGGTGGAAAACCCTGGGTTTGCACAGCAGCTCCTGGTGGGTTTGGAAAAGCACCAGTGCGTTTTCCTTTATTATTATCATTATCATTATTATGGTGACACTCAAAGGAGGCACCAAATCATGAGCCTACGGTGGTAGAAGCTGTAGAAACAGAGATCAAAGAGGTGGCCCTGGCCCAAAAAACCCCAAAATGGACGTATTTGTGTCTCTCTGCACAAATACTCTGCTCAAATTACTCCATCTGGCTCCTGAGCCCATCCAACACAAGAACAAACACGGACAGAGGAGCAAAATGAGGATAGAAAGGGTGTGCAGAAGGTGAGGAACAGGCAGAATTTTACCCAAGTAGAGAATGAGAGACTTGGAAAGAGGAGGAGCATTCAAATCCTCTGCTGAGGTTCATTAACACAGGGCTGGGACAATTAAAGGTGCCCCACTGAGTAACGAGCCAAGGCTCTGATGGGGCAGGTGCAGCAAACCTCACCAGCATCCCCAGCAAAGGACAGAAACTGCTCTGGGCTGGTGTTTCCCGCACACAGAGCTGATGGTGGCAATGCCCTGTAACTGCACTGGGAATTCCCAGGTTTTGCCAATCCCGTCTCCGTTCATTTGCGTTGGGAGCTGTCAGGGCAGGAGAGGCATCCCAGAAAAAAGTGCCCTTTCCCTCGCTGAATTTTATTTAAAACAACCCCAGCACCCTCTAGATCCTTGCCTGTTGGCACAATACGGGGAAAAACCACGGAATATTTTCCAAGCTGAGCATTTTCTGCACATCCTGCAGAACAACTTCACCATTTTCACAGCCTTTTGTTAATCTGCTCCTTTAAAAGTGAAGATTCCAGGTTGGCTGTTCCTGTTGAGAAACACCTCGATACCTCATAATGAAAATGCTTTTTCATCCTGAAAGGGTCTTAATGAGAGAAGCTGTGACTTGGTGCTGGGTTTGCTGGCGGTGGGACCTCCACAGCCAGGAAATGGGATTTGATTGAGTTGTCTGCCTTGGATGGAGAGGGAGGATGGGAAAGCTCTTCCAGAAAAGGGCTGGCTTGGGAGGGACCGTGAGGAGCCGTTTCTGGCTCCCGGGTCCTGATTGTGTCACTCTGAGGGAGGGGATGGGGCTGTGCCGGCTCCAGGCACAGGGAAGGGACAGGGAGCACCCCCAGGGCAAAGGGGCTTCTGTGGAGCCCAGGTCCCTCTGGATTTCCTTTCTCTGTGTCTCATGGAAGTGAAAACTGTCCTGGAACAGAAAAATGGCACCAATTCAGAGTTGAGAGTATTTTCCGTTGTAGGAGGACATGGACAATTCCAGCTGGAAACCACTGAGTCATCACCTCAGAGCAGAGGAGATGGAATATCACCAGAAGTCTGTTTTCCTGACAAATGAGGGGACATTTCATTCATATTTTGCGTTGTTTGTTGAGGTTTTGTGTTTGAACCAGTTGGATAAAGCAAACTGGGGTGAGAATCCTGACACAGCCATTGGACTGAGGCTGGGATGGAATTCCCAGAGCAGCTGTGGCTGCCCCTGGATCCCTGGAAATGCCCAAGGCCAGGTTGGAGCACCCTGGGACAGTGGGAGGTGTCCCTGCCCATGGCAGGGGTGGCACTGGGTGGGTTTTAAGGTCCCTTCCCACCCATCCATTCCATCATTCCATGCACGGTGGCCTTAAACTGCTTTCCTTTCTCTTCCCAACATTCCTGCAGTCAGGATGGAGTCAGACAGCAGCTTCCCAAAAACTCTGGGCTAGCAGGAGCTGGGTGGTGGGACATGGGCTGAGAGGAGCAGTGGGAGCTCCAAGCCCTGTCCCTGCCAGTCAGGAATGAACTTCCAGCAGGAGGATCCACAGGATCCACATCTGCTCCCTCCCTGGGAGTCCAAACCCCAGAACAGCTCTCACTAAAGAGGTTATTGCTTTAATACAATCAGGAGTTTAATAATGGCACAGACATCGATAATTCCAGGGAATGGCACAGGGCTGTGAGCTCAGGCTGCAGCTCAGCCTCGGGAGGAGCAGCAGCTCCAGGCAAAAGCTGGACTGTGCTCGAGGAAAATGGGATTTGTTGTGACCTCTCCATCCCAGCCACCTCCACGGGCCCTGAGTTCTGACCTGTGCCTTAAAAACAAACATTCCTTGGGAATTCCGCCCTCTTTGCCAAACAATTCACCGCAAGAGCAGCCCCGTCATTGAGGTGGCTCCGAGCACCGATGGCTTTCGCGGAGGTTTGCGAAACGTGCCCAAGGTCCCCGTAATTGTCCCGATAATCCCTCTCCTCTGTGCCAGGTCAGTGGGGCAAAGCTTAGCTGTACTCTGCAGTGCTGTCAAACACTGGAATCTTTGTGGCACACCTGGGCTGCTGTGGATCTCCCAACAGCACAATTCTCCATCAGGAAATTCTGATTACTACTCAGCCCTCCCTGATGAGACTCAGCAAACAGCTCCAGGCAGGTACAGCCCTCCGGGGAAGGTTGAGTATGGGATCCTTGGGAAGACAAACAGAACAAAGCCATTTCCCCAGCAATATTTTAATCTCCCTTGATTGCTGATTGATTGGATGGACCCCCAAAAATGTGGCACCTTCACAGCCCCTCCCATCCCTCGCTTTAATTTGCACTCTCCCAAATTTCAAACACGTTCTCAAGGTGACTCCATGGAATTTTTTTCCTTTCCCTCTTCTCAAATGAGAAGCAGAGGAGTGATGGGAGGCCTGAAATGCAGCAAGTGCTAAACAGATTGGGATTTCTTTTTTGAAGCCATAATAGGGAAATGTTATTAGTGGGAAAATGAAATGCTTGACGTTGGCACTTTCTGGCAGCACAGCGAGAGGAGCTTTGGGGGAAGATTCTTTGCGAGGTATTAATGTCACCTAATCAGCTTCTCCAAGGAGACAGGATCGCACAAATCCTCCCAGGACCTTCCAGCTGGGAGTTCAAAGTGCTTTTCACACAGAGAAGTTTCGGGAAGTCGTTTGAAATGTGAAGATTTCTTAGGGGAATCCTGAGGTTTTAGGTAGCAGCTGAGGGAAGTTGTTCCTCTTCAAGGCAGGATTTAGGGTTGTGTTAAATTTTAGGGCGGTTCTGAGGTCCTGAGCAAGCCCAGCGGGTTTGGGGTAATGAAACTGAGTGAGCTGTGATGGGATTTTCATGGGAATGAAACAGGGAATCCTGTTCTGGGTGGTTATCCCGAGAAATGGGGGGAAATGGATGTTCCAGATCCACCGACTGAGGGAATGTGCACCTGTGTCTGCCTGGAGAGGAGGCACAGCACCCCTGGGTCACGCTGGGAATTCAGAGAGGCTTCCATCCTCCTGGAAGGGGGCTGCATCCTGGGACAGAGCAGCTACACGGCATAGGAGGCTTCAGGATGGACCAGCAGGGAAAATCTGGGCAGGAAAGTCAAGATTTGGTCAGGATTTGGGTGTAACTGCAGAGAGGGAAGAGTTGCCCTGACCGAAATACAGAGAAAATACAAAAACAACATTCATAAAAATAGTAAAAATATTCATTTCAGACTAATAGTTGATTATAATGAATACTGATTTCATACTAAAGATAGGAATTTGGGGAGCAAAGTGAAGCAAAATGAAGGAAAATGACCAAATGAATTTGGGGAGCTGTGTCTTGAGTGAGAATGGTGAGTAGAATAAACAAGCAGTCCTTTAACAGGGCCTTAGTGAAGTCAAGGCAGTTTTAGGGCTTTTGCAGCACAAACCACGACAGAAAACCCCAATTTCCTGAGGCCTCCCTGTGATCCTGTCACAGACCTGGGACAGGGGAGGTGTCCTTGAGGTGATGGAAAGGAGGGAGGTTTTTGCATTTGTAGGACTTTCATATCCTCAGGCAGCTCCTTTTTGCTCCTGCCTGGAATTACGGGAGCCCAGGGAGTCTGGGAATTCGTTTCCATGACCTCCTGAGTGATGTTTCCATGGGAGACAGATCCTGTCTCTGCGCAGGTGAGGGACTGGGGGAAATCGCAGCTAGATGGGATTGGGATGGAATGCAAATATCCCCATGACATCAAACACCAGAGAGTTTGAGCACCTGGGAGATGATGGAAAAATAACAACTCATTTTCCAGGGAAGGTAACTCAACTTGCTCGGAGGCTGTGTCTGACTGGAGCAGGAATTGGAAAACTCAGCCTTGGAAAACTCAGTTCTGTCTCCAGCCTATCAGTGCTGCTCAGCTCATTGCGATTCCCATTTTCCCGTTCAGAAGTGGTGCTACAGCCCCTGAGTTCCTTCTGTGGCATCTGGAGTGTAAAATTGCCATGATTTCTGTTTATTTCCAGAGCCACAGGTCACTGCCCATCCCTTCTCCCTGAAAACCTGCACTGAAAGATGTTAAAGTTCCAACTCCAACAAAATTCCTGCTGTAAATATCCGCAGGCCTGAAGGGTTTGCCTCTCATTCCTGAAAGAGCAAGATGAATACAAATGAGAAGAATGAGTTGTGACATAGAAAAGGGAACATTTCTTCCCTGTCTCTGGGGGTTCGATGTGTTCGTTATGCTGGAGAGGGAGGACTTCCCATGGAATGCTGGCCCAGAGCGCTCCCGGGAAGCTCTGGATCACCGGCTGCTTCTGGGGGCAGGCAGATTTTCTTTTTCTTTGCTTTGCTTCCTCTCTTTCTCTGACGTGGGTGGTTTGACCCTTTGCAGCCACGCAGACCCATAGCTCCTGCCATGAACTGGAAAAGAGTTTGGGAGGATTTTACCCTCCTGCATGTCCTGAGAATCCGTTTCTGAAACGTCCCATCAGAGACTCTTTAAGTTTTAAACATTCCACATTTTCCTCTTTGCGTGTTTGTTCCATGGGTTGCAGAGCGCGGCCATCGGGGCTGCACAGAAACGCTGACAGAGCGGGTTGGGGTCGTGGCGTTGCAGCTGCGCTGGGAAATCGGCTCCGTTCGGGCTTCGGGGCCAGGAGAGAGCAAAGGGACCTGGGGCGTCACTGGAGCCAGATGTGCTTCTGCGTCATCCCTGAGCCAGATGTGTTATATCTGCCCTAAGGCCACAGGTGCCAGGTCTGCCCTGAGCCAGATGTGCCGTGTCATTCTTGAATCCAGATGTGCCAAGTCAGCCCCGAATCCTGATGTGCCAGCTCAGCCCCAATCCAGCTGTGCCGTGTCATCCCCAGTCCAGCTGTGCCCACTCAGCCCCAATCCAGCTGTGCCTCTCAGCCCCAGTCCAGCTGTGCCCGCTCAGCCCCAATCCAGCTGTGCCCGCTCATCCCCAGTCCAGCTGTGCCTCGCATCCCCAATCCAGCTGTGCCTCTCATCCCCAGTCCAGCTGTGCCGCTCAGCCCCATTCCAGCTGTGCCTCTCATCCCCAGTCCAGCTGTGCCTCGCATCCCCAATCCAGCTGCGCCGCTCAGCCCCATTCCAGCTGTGCCTCTCATCCCCAGTCCAGCTGTGCCTCGCATCCCCAATCCAGCTGTGCCGCTCAGCCCCATTCCAGCTGTGCCTCGCATCCCCATTCCAGCTGTGCCGCTCAGCCCGCTCCAGGGCAGCCCCGCCGGGCTCAGCGCTGCGGCCTCTCCCGTCATCAGCAGCTCCGAGGAGCGGCCGCCCCTCCCCGGCCGCTGACATCGGCCCAGCCTCGGCAGAGCCTCCCCCGGCCCAGCTGGGCACGGGAACAGCTCCAGCGGGATTCCAGCCTCGCTCCGCCCCGTCGGACTTGGCTTCTCCCGAGCCCTGAGCCCCGCTTTGGCTCCTGCCCGTTTTCCCATCCCGCTCACAGCGAAGGCTGGGCAGGTGTGGGCGCAGCCTCCCAAAATTCGGGCTTCATCTGCTTGCGTTTGTCGTTCGCATGGCAGGGACACCCAGAGATCCAACGCGGATTTTGGTGTGGTTTATGCTGGAAAAACAGGACCTGTATTTTTTCAGGGGTTAAAATAAAGATGAATTCAGAGTATGAAGGAATTCTAATGAATGACAGGAGAGAAGTGGGATTTTTCCCCCAGCTCTGCTGATCTCTCACGTGAGCCCCAAAAAGCCCCTCTCAAACGCTTCCTCTGATTCTTTATAGATTAAAATTCTCTGGAAAAAAAATCTCCTTTATGAAAGATGTTCTCATGATCCACGAGCTTTTGCTCTTTAGATATCAGTGTTATTTATAATTAAATAATACACGGAAATTACATTTTCTGCAGCTTGTTTCAATGAATTTTCCTTTTCCTCCCCGGATTACAGGAACAACAAATGGGGATCTCTGCTTTATTTGTGCACTGACACATCCTCAGTTGTGTGCACAGCCTGAATTTCCCAACATTCCAATGGATAATGCCAGGCTTTATTGATTATTCCTTAAAAATGCATTTCCAAAATGCCTCATTAACTCTGGGGATCAGATTCCTTTGCTGATTTTTCCGTGGAAGTTTTCACAGTGTGGATCCTTTTGGGGATCTCTGGCAGCCTCGTGAAACTCAGTGGGAAGCAGGAAAATGATCCAGGGCTTTGAAAGTGTGGGAATAATGAGAAATGTATGGATTTCAGGAGTCTTGAGAATCTTCTACAACTCTGAGTCCACAGAATATTCCAATTTTTATCCCAAATCCCCACAAAGTCACTGTCAAAACCCAAATATTTTGAGCAAAGTCTAAAATAGGGACTTAAAATGTGGTTTTAGTTCTCAGAGAGGTTGTTCTGAGTGGCAGTAATTTAATAAATTTCATTATTTCAGGGAAAAATCCTGTCTTTAAGTGGTCTCCCCTCGCACAAAACACTTTCCCTCCTGGAGCTGTTCCCACATGTCCCTTTTTCCTCCTGATCCTCATCCCAGGAAGGCTTCAGTGCACAGGAACCGAGTGTCTCAGGAATAGATGGAAAATATGGAAAGGAAGCCAATAATTCCCATGATGGAGAGATTATGGAAAACCTGAGCAGGGAAAAACAAAGGATCCAACACGGAATTTGAGTGGTTTGCTGCAAAATTCTGAATTATTTGAAATTGAGGTGGGAGGTTGGTTTGGGATGTGGAACCAGTGAAACATTCCAGGGGCACTGGCAGTGGAGAGCCCTTGGAGGGAATTTGGAATGAGGGTGGGCAGGTCTGGAACCTGGCAGAGAACCAGCTCTGAGCTTCACCTGAGCCTTTACAATTCCTTTTTTAAAATTTCCTTCCGATTTCCTTTCTCTTCCGAAATTCCTCCTTTTGTCAGAAGGCATGGGAAAAAAATGGGAAATAGGGGGGAAATAGGAAAAAATAGGAAATAGGAAATTTCCAGCTCACTCAAGCTTTCCCTTGAGGATTTACAAACTCCATCCACACGGTTTTGCTGCTGGGAGAATCCCGCAGGAGCCTGGGGACGCTCTGAGGAAATGTGGAGTGAGGGAAGAAGAATTAAAGCAGGTCGAGACTTCATTCCTGAGCCGCCGTGGCTCCGTCTGAGCTGGCACCGAGGGAAAGCCAGCAGGTGGAGCTTGGAATAGCAGAGCTGGGAGGGGCTCCTCAACTCAGACTTCCTGAAGCACAGTTCAAGTAGAGAAAAGGATAAGAACTATAAATATCGTTAGTTATATTTATTATAATAATGTTATAATAAATGAAGAGGAGATTATTTGCCTGAGCAGCACCTTTATTTGTTTAACTGACTCCTTCTCTTTCTGGGAAGCAGCTCAGGAATTCCATGCGGATGTGCAGTGGGAATATTCCCATCTTCAGCACCCGTTTCGAGGCAGGAAATGCAGGCAGGAATGGGGATTGCTGGGCGCTGCCAGGGGCTGCTCAGACAGATTTTAACGGATTTGCAGGAAGCGTTCTCAGAGGCGCTTTGGAAAATTTGCCTTGGAAATGAGCGATTGGAATTATGGAAGCAGCAACCACTGGGACTCAGACATGGGAACAGGAACTCACTGCCTGTAGAATGGGCCTGTAATTTTGGATTTTGAAGTCTTTAATGCCAAGCAGCAGATCAGAGGGAAGTTGACACCAAGTTAAATTCTTCATCAGAATCCTTTTGCTGACATCATCCGGCTGGCAAACCCAAGCCGTTGTTTCCATAGAAGAAATAAAATTTTAGGCAAAGACGTGGCCTGGAAGCTTGGATCATCTCAGCATTCCAGCTCCAGAGCAGCATCTCCTGTCCAGCATTTCCAGCAGTGAGCAGTGCTCTGCTTTGCTTTGATTTTATGATTTTAGGACTCACAGTGTTGCTTCCTGACATTCCTGTGATTGCCCTTCACCTTCTCCTGGAGGAAATTCCACTCCCGGGGAAGGACTTTTATGATTATGCAGATTCTCTTTCCTTTGTTCCTTAATTCCATTTAATATTTTCTCCAGCCTAAATCCAACAGATCCAGGTATTTTCTGGGCAGAGGTGAGAGCTGTGGATCCTGCAGACTTTCTGCTTAAAACCAAACCAAAGCAGCTCTAAGCTCCACGACCCAAAACCCAAAGCCTTCCCTCCTTTTCCCGTGCTTTGATCCATCCCCCATCCTCTGGGAGCCATGAAGATGCTGCCCCATTTCTCTCCTTATTTAATCGCTTTTTGGTTGAGTGCCCGGTGAATTCTGCTGGTTTTAATGCTTTGTAAAGAGGAATTGTGTGATCCAGTGTAATTTTCCGGATTAAATTCTCTCCGTGAGTTTTCTGGGACGGGATTTGACCCCTGTGGCCGCTGTGAAGGATCCCGCCCCTTTCCCGGGTGTCCCTTCCAAGGGGGTTCATTGACTGATTCATTACAAGTGGATGTTAATGAGGCACCTCTGGATTTTACACTATTTTCAGGCTGCAATCCAAATTTTCCAGCTCAAGCCATGGCAGAAATTCCCAATGGGAATTTGTCTTGTTTCTGTTTCTTTTGGCCCCAATTCAGCAGGTTTGTGCTCATCTCCTGTGGCTGGATCTGGGCTGTGGAGATTCATCCAAGGGATAAAAGAATAAGTTGCTCCTTTCAGGAAAAATTAGAAACTCTGGGAAATTTCGCTCCTTTTTATGGACACAAAATTCCATGTATGTGCTGGTGTAGGAACTGAAAGATTCAGGGGAGGATAATCCAAAAGAGATGGAATTTTTCAGGGAGCATGCAGAAGGATTGAAAGACCTGAGCATTAAAGAGCCAAACAGCAGCCAGGGAAGATAATTTTGAGTCATTATGCACCGGATTTTCCAAAGAGAAAAGTATCTGCTGGATAACAACCCCTGAAAGCAAAGGGGACTTGCGTATTTTAAATCTTATAATTCCACTCTGGATTTTCAAAGGAGTTTAGCATGTGGAGTGCTGATGAGAACCCAGCAAAAAGGAAAGGAGGTGGGAGAAAAAGGAAATTATTTTTCCTCTGCTGGAAGTTTTGCTGAGAATGAAAAGCATTTTATGTCCAGATCCCGATTTGCTTGAATTTAGGGGAACACAGGAAGGAGCAGGGGTTTCTGGGAAGAGGAATAATTCTGTATAAAAAAGGTTGGAAGAGCAGACAAAGTCGATCAGATCCAGGAGAAAACTTCCCCCCGGGAGCTCAGGTACCACCAGGACATGCTTGTTTGGCTCTGGAGCACAAGGACATTTTCAAACAGGGCTCTTCCATTAGAAAAGCCCTGGAACAGGTCCCACCTGGAATTTCTAGGTCTGGGATCAAGTTTCATAAATCGTGGGATATCCGTAGTTTGCTTTTTCTTCAGAGTCAGGATAAATAAAGTGAGAGCCAGGCCTTAAAACTTCGATTGTGTCAAATTTTAGCATCTTGAGTTTCTGTGGCGCCTCCAGCCAGTGGCCAATGGCAAGGAAAGGGCAGCTCAGGGCTGTGGGACAGAACTGCCATGGGCTGCACAATTCACAGATCCAGGGAGAGGGACTGGGGACAAGGAGTGGAGGGACAGGACACAGAGAATGGCTTCCCAGTGCCAGAGGGCAGGGATGGATGGGATATTGGGAAGGAATTCCCGGCTGTGAGGGTGGGGAGGGGCTGGGATGGAATTCCCAGAGCAGCTGTGGCTGCCCCTGGATCCCTGGAAGTGTCCAAGGCTGGGTTGGAGCACCCTGGGACAGTGGGAGGTGTCCCTGCCCATGGCAGGGGTGGCACTGACTGATTTTTACCATCCCTTCCAACCCAAACCATTCCGTGATTCCAAGAATTCCCCAGCCTGGAAACCCCTGTGTCCCACTGAGATCTCCCTGAGCTGGGCCTGTGCTGCCCTTTGCTCTCTGCTCCCGTCTCTGTTCCCACTGCAGCCCTCGGAGCAGCGAGTGCAAATCAAACTCGTCCTCTTTGCCCTCTGTTCAGCGTCGTGCCCAGAGCTCCAGAGCCATCGAGCAGAACGTTCAGCCAGTAAATACCAGTGAAAAGGATCCCTTTCATTTGCAGTTCTATTAGTGGAAGGCACAGTTAACAATTCCAATCCAGGGAGAAGGATAATTGCAGGAGCTGATTGCCAGCCATCCTCCGATGTTGACTCACAGGGCAAAACGAGGGAGAGTGAGAAAGAGAAGCTAAAATTATAGCCCAAGTCTCTGAGGAATATTAATGTAATAGTTTTAACATGATCCTGCTCACAGTTTATCAAGGAATGGTAATGACAAGGAGGGCAAAGCTCTGATAATTTTTGCAGCATTCCTCTTTGCTTGGGATAATTGGGACTCAATGCTCGCTTTGAAAACGAATGAAATTTTCACAGGTGGGGATGTTTTTATAATTTTTTTGTTATTCAGGTGCAGATTTTGGGCTGGGGAAGTGCATTGTGGAATGTTAATCTTGTTTGCTGAAACATTGATGTGCCGAGCCCTGCAGACACTGCACAGCGAGGGATCCTTCCCTGTGGGAACACATTGTTAGGAAATCCCTGGGATCACTCGGAGCAGCTCGTTAGCGACGCAAGGTGGGGTCATTTGGGTTGATTCAAAGATAAAATGTCCATGACAGCCCCAGTCGAGGCTCTGGGCTCCCCATGCCTGGCACTGCCCCAGCACCATGCACAAACCGCTGCCCTGGAGGAGCCGCGTGCTCCCGGTGGATGAGGGAACGTGGGATCAGGGAGCGGCCCCAGCAGAGCTGGGTGAGGAGCAGAACTCAGCTCAGGGCCAAGGCCTGAATGGTTTGTGGGCACTGAAGTGAAGATCAGCCTGAGCCCTGTCAGACTCCATCCCTGTGCCCTGGGCAGGGTCCGTATTTGGGATGTGCCGGAGCCACAACATGGATTTGGGGAGCTCCAGCATCACAGGGACTGACTGAGGCACCTGGGCCGCTCCTTCCTCAGAGGGTGGTTGTGTGTCACTCCTGGAGAGCCACAAGAGTCCCAAAGAAATCAGAACCCGCTGTGAGTCTGAGCTGGGAACAGGGAACAGAAATGTTCCGGCTGTGTCCAGTGGGATGGATGAGTGGGAGCCCGGCTCTGCTCAGCCCCATGCGTGGCCTCTCCAGCTCCTCTCCTGGGGAATCCTGGGTGTTTTATTCCTTCAGGAGGGTCTGGCTGCAGCTGGAATGTTGTGGGCAGCACCTGGCACTTGAGCTAAGGAAGGGCCACCCTCCAGCCAGCGAGGGAAATAATGAATAAAATTTTAAAAATTAAAATAAAATATAAAATAAGCTCTGTCCTCTCAGGTGATTTACCTACAAGCCCCACACCCTCTGTCACAAACACACGTTAACCCTTCTGGGAGTGGGACCAAACAGGAGTTCTGTGCTCTCATTTCTAAGGCAGACTACACTTTTCCCCATTCCCAATGCAATTCCAGGTAAACTTATTTTTAACTCTCCTGCTTTTCTCCTTCCCCTAAACTCAGGTTATTGTTTGCTGTTATCTGCTCGTGCATCCCCCTGCCCAGCCCGCGTGTTCTGTACACAGAACACACCAATTTCTCTTGGGTTTGCTCTTCCCCCCAGTGCCCGGCAGTTAATGAGGCCAGGCCAGACTAAAACACATCCTCATGTGCTGTCTGGAGCAGGCAGAACGCAAACGCTGCGTGTTCAGGTGGGGCTGATGGGTTCTGGCAGAAGAAAGCACCTCCTGGCTGTTCATTCCTGCTAATGAGATATAAAATAGGTTCCCATTGCCCTGGGGTGACTGCGGTGCTCACTCCACCAGGCTGCAGTGGACAGAGATCCATTAAAAGTTTTAAAACACCTGCTGGGTTAGAGAAACCTGCTTGGAGGGGGTGTCAGCTTTCCCTCACTTGTGTCCAATTAATTAATTTAATAATTAAGCCGTTCAGGCTTGACTGGGGCACCCAGAAAACAAAGGTGCCTCCCCTCCCCTCAGCACTTTCCCTGGTGGCCAGCACAGAAATCCTTCTCTGAATTACTGCTGACTCTGCCTTCGTGCTGCTCTGGGGATTCATGCCTGGCTACTGCTCCTTTGGATATTTTAAAATCTTTTAAATTTGGATTTTAAAACTCTCCTTGGTGCTATTTGCTTCCTCAGGAGTTCTGTACTCAGGATAAGCTGCTCACTCTTTTGCGATGGCATAAATACACTGAGGATTTAAAATCTCGTGCTGGAGGAGGTTTTCTCCAGCCTACCACTCATTTTTGGCCATCTTGCTGTATTCATCCCAATTTTCCAAACCCCTCTGTAGACTGCAGCACAAAACTGGACATCTCAGCCATGTAATTCTGGGTCTCCAAACAGGGGCAAGGGTTGAGGAGGAACTCAGGATTTATATTTCGCACACCCCTTTCTACTCAGATAAATCCATTCCCTGCCTCTGCCGGTGCCGCTTCAATTTCTCCCTGCTTTTTCAGGAAGCTGCTGTGTGAAATCCTGACAAAATAACCCAATATTGGCTTTTCTTGTCCAGTGCTTTGACCATTCCAAAGGAAAATCCCTCTGCAGGACCTTGCAGGGTCTCAGGGATTTGTTTTATTTATGGGAGCAATTTGTCTCTAACGAGAGTTCTGCCTTCCAGTTCAGGAAGGAGCCAAACGAGCCCAAGGACCTGGGTATCTGCTGTGAGTCAAAAATTGATTTCAAATATTCTTTCAACATCCAAGAATGTTTATTTTTGCAGGAGGATGAGTCAATACTGTCAGCTGATGTGCAGGGAAGGGGAAAAGAAAGGGAAAAAAAAAGAGTAGGCCCAAATGGCTGAATGGATAATGGACTTTCTGCCGGAGTGATAATGGCTTTAAACCTGCCCTGATCCCAGTGGCCTGAATGCATTCCCAGCAGCAGCCAGCACAAGGACTGGATTTTAGGGAACCTAAACAATATTAATCCCAAACTGCAGCTCTCAGCAGCACACAGGCCCAGCTTTGGGCTCTAACCTCACCTTTTCCACACCTGCAGACCTGACAAACCCTCCAAACCTGCCCCTCCCGTCTCTCTTCTGCTCCTCAGTGAAATTCAGCTGCCCCACTGAAGTTTGGTAGATTTAATTTGTTTGGAACGGAGAATTCCGGTGTGGGAAGAGTGTTGGTCACTGAGTGAGCTCCTTACTGTGCACAAATGTCCCCCAGGGTTTAGTTCAGAGTTTATGCTTGAACACCTGGCAGAGTGAGGCAGCCAGGTCAAGCAGATGCTGGAATCAGGCACCTTTTGGGACTCCTGGTGCTCATCCCGGCGAAAGGAAACATTTTGCAGGGCAAGTGGTGAAACGCCGAGGGTCTTGTCAGGGTTCAGGAGGTTCATCTGTGTTGTTTTCTCTGTTAAAAAGGGCATTGCTTTTACCTGTCATTGCCCTCATCCACAGCTTTGCAGCCAGAGGAATGGAACTGGAGGCTGGATGGAGTCAGGGGAGAGGACAGAGGTGATCTGCTGTCGTTAGAGCCAGGGATCAAAGGGAAACGTGGGGAAGGGCCCCGCTTGGTGTTGTCAGAGCTGAGTGTTTACCAATCTTCTCTAGGAGCTGCTAACGGTGAAACACAGGACCTGTTCCTGCCTGATCCCTGCTGGATTCTCCTCCCTTCATCTTGCCAGGGAAACAGTGGAACCAGGGACACTCGGCAACATTCAGCAATGCCACAGCATTTTTACCTTTGTAAGGGGGATGCTTTTAAAACACATCCTCCCGATAGCATAAAAATGTCATTTTTGTCCAGCACTGGGCAGAAACCGGGAGAGACCAAAACCTTCACAGGTGATCCCAGAGTTTTGGAGCCTGGTTTTCAGCTCAGCCTCCTTTTGTCCTCACATCCAGGTGCAGTGAGGGCTTGGAGCTCTCAGGGATGAGCTGGCACTTGAGCTGCTTTGCATTTAAGACACTGAATTGATTTCAGGCACCTCCTGATTTCGGAGAAGTAATCGTTTTGCAGAGAATTTCAATGATTGTGGCAATTTGATGAAAGGAATGAGGAATCCTGCCCAGAATTCAACAACCTGGTGCCCAGCAGTTGAGCATTGAGCATCTCCTTGTTTTGTCGTGCTTCCAACACGGAGTGAGGACTTTGTAATCAGGAAAAGAAACCCAGGGAAGAATAGTCCCCAAATCTGAGAGTAAAAGGGGAAAAGGGAGTTATGGGAGGGAAATGACAGAAGATACTTTGGAAATAACCAACTCAGCTGCAACAAAATGCAAAAGAGTGAGGGACGGGGTGGAATCCCCTGCAAAGAGAAGCAGGGCAAGGACGGAGCCTTCATGCTCAAGAGCTTCATCAAAGTCAACGACCAATTAGAGCGTTGGAACAAATGAGGATAAAATAGTGCATCTTGAAATTGCTCCAAAGGCAGACAGAGGAGCCTGATGTTTTCCATAATTGATTTCAAGGCTCGGATGGGGAATTCTGTGAATTATAGAAACATCAATTGTGCCGTTTTCTTAATAATTTAGACAAGCTGCTCCTTTGATAACGCCGTTCCCAGCAGCTGTGGCAACAGCTCTGGGCGAACACAGGGTGAGGGAGAGGCGAGTGCTTGGCACCACGAGGGGAAAGGCTGCGCTTTCTGCAGGAGTGCTGGGAGTAAATCAAAAGAAATCCAAGGATTTGGAGCCCATTGTTTGGTCATTTGGATGCAGATGGTTCCTCAATTATTTTATGGCTTCCTGGACCTGCAGGAGACACACGCAGGGATTCAGGATCCAGCTGGATATTGCCAGTAATATCCACCTTTTCCTGATGCATCTCAAAGTATTTCACAACAAAAGCCATGCTGTTTTCTGTGTTTTTAAAAAAGGGGAAATCGAGGCATTTATTGATTCATGGACTGATTTTAGCCGTGAACATCAAGTGCCATTCCTTGGCCAAATAACACCTACTCATGATTTGTGGAGTTGCTTTAATTTGCCTCTTAAAGTAGGACAAAAATGACTGGTTTCCCCATAAAGTGATAAATTCAGATGACAACACCCTAAGAATACATGAGCAGGTGGTACCAAGGCCGTGGTTAATTGAAGCATTGGTGCCAGCAGTTGGATATTTCATACTTACCCCCAAAATAGCCATTTTCAGAGCTGTATTTATTAAAGGCACAGGTTGAAGGCCTAAATCTTGATCCCATTCTTTGCTGTAATTCAGGAGCAGCTGACCCACAATGGTGTCAAAAAGGAAGCTAAAAGAACAGACAGTGGTAGATATCCCCAAATTCAGAATGTCATGGGATCAGGTGTCTCATTTCTGGAAGAACTGGAAACTTTAGGGCTAACTGTGAAATCACGGATTTTCAGAAATCTTGCTGAACCAAAGTTCAGAATTTGAAGTGAGTCAGTTGGGGGTTTTATTTTCCTTTTTTCTTTCTCAATAAAAATCAGCTCTGAGAAACAAAGCTAAAAAAAAATATCGAGTTTTTACCAGACAACATTGCTGACTATGAAACCCCTCCATACCGAGCAAATACGTGGCCAGCAGTTCTAATTGTCCCAGATTTCCCAATAAATTATTTCACAAGTTAACAAAAAACCCCAAATCCTTTGGTTATCACCCCCTGCAACCCCGCTCAATATCGAGCCGCTCGTTGCCATAGCTGCAGCTCAGGAAAACGCGCTTTTCTCCCAGATTTATAAACAGAGATTGCAATGGGCGAGCTCTGGGGAGCACCACACAACATCCAGTGGCCCCAGCTGGAGACAAATCCCAGCCCTGGGGAGCCATTCCGGGCCCCTTGGAGCCCTGGCACAGGGACGGCGCCGCTCTGCTTGTCCCTTGGCGCACCTTGGGCTGGCCTCTCACCAGCTCCTGTCCCCAGGGGACAAAGGAAGCTGTTCCGTCCTTTGAAACCCCAGGAACGCCATTATTCTGCTGGAGGAGCAGCCAGCACACGCAAAGCTGTATTTCTGGTGCGGTTTTTTTGGTGGTTTAAGGTGGTTTTTAATTTTTTTTTCTCACTTCTTGTGCCGGTCTCAGTTTTAGTCATCGCAGAAACACTGGAGGAGGTCATGGATGGGCAGACTTGGATCAGCAATGCCAGTGCTGGGCTCTGAGGCTCAGGGTGATGCAGTTTTAGGTGCATTATATCAAATTTTTGTATAAAGAGAGCTCTTCCCTTCCCCGGGAATTAAAGTTTGGGTTGGACAGTAACACAAAAAGCAGCAATAACTCATTGGGATCAGCTCCATGTTCTCCCAGGAGGATGAATCCTGGATAACTGGATCTGCCAGGAGTGCAGAGCAGCTCCAGGGCACCCACTCATGCCAAAAGCTTTGGGAATTCTGGATATTCAGGCTGAAATCTCCAGAAATCCTTTCTGTTCCAGCAGTTTTGTTCCTATGGAAGCAAAGGGGTAAATGGCAGAAAAACCCTTAATGGTAACATTTAGTTGATGGAAGGGGATTAAATGTTGAAATCTTTGAAAATCTTTCTAAAGTGTTTTTGCTCAGGACTTGTCTCAGGAGAACTGAGACAGGGATTTTAAAGGTACAGGTGTTTACAAATTGGGGGTACAATTTTCTCACTAATTCCAACACAAATTCCCTTCCTCACACCCTGTTTTTTACGGCCTTCATCCTTTGCTTTAGCACAGAACTCCCAGAGAAGTTCCTTTTCCAAAGGAATTCAGTTTAGCCACAGGATCAGTTTATTCCCGGTGTTTTGCCCTTCCCCAGGCCAGGATTTTCTGCCGGAGTGATAATGGCTTTAAACCTGCCCCAATCCCGGAATGCATTCCCAGCAGCAGCCAGCACAAGGACTGGATTTTAGGGAACCTAAACAACATTAATCCCAAACTCCAGCTCTCAGCAGCACACAGGCCCAGCTTTGGGTTCTAACCTCACCTTTTCCACACCTGCAGACCTGACAAACCTCCCAAGGTTGGAGCAGGAAGGACAAGCAGGAGGCAAAGACAGAAGGAACCATCATTGCCTTTAATCCTCATCAGACCCCACTGATCCCTCTTGTTTTCTCCATTTCTTCCCTCCCACTTTTAAAAAAATTAATGAGCCATAAGACAAGGCTGATAATGAGCTGTTTATTGGCAGGATCATGGGTTGAGGGTGTAATCTGTTGGTGTTGTTAGAGAAAAACATTTCTATTCTGGAGCATCATAAAACGTTGGGTTTCAACACCACCTTTTGTGTGGTCAGGGATGGATTTATGAACAGGCTGCGCTCCTGGACCTTGTCTGAATCTTCTTAACAACAGGTTGATTTATTTAGGTTTAGGCTTGGTTCAGTTTCAGTCCTGCCTTGTGCTTTATTTTTGGGGAAGCTAAGAAAAAAAGTGTGTGTTGTTCCCGGGAGCTGGGGATTTTTGGTTTAACTCTTCACTGGCTTCTGATTTTATTTGTTAGGGATTGATTTCTGTTTTTAATAAACACGTCATTACTTAAGTGGGTGAAACAGTTACTGCTGGCATTAAGCTCCAGGAATCGGGGGCGAGGGGAGAATAACCTCAATCAAGCTCAGAAATGACAAATTAAGAACCAGTATTAGCAAAGAGAACTCTTAATATCTGCGTGGCAGCTCTAATTTAAATTCTGATGCAAATCTGATGCTAGAATCCAGCAGAATGTTATTTATGTAAAGAAACAGAGCTCGCTTTCATCTGCACAGGAGGGGTGGAATTGTTTTCCTCAATTGTTTCTGAATTTCTCTGTGCCCAGCTCGCTTTGATGTCACCGTTTGCAGGGGCACCACTCGAGTCAGCTCTTGGCTCACATGTCACACTCTGACATGAGACTGATGCCACTGCTGCCTGGCAGCCCTCCGCTGGCAGAACGAGCAACTGGCAAAATCCAGGAAAGTTACAGAACGGAGAAATTTTCTTCCGTAAGGGCAAAATATTGCAAGGTTTAAAGGATGGAGCGTTTCAGACTGGGACACTCGGTGACAGATGCCCATGGGAGGCTTTGGGGCAGCTCTTCCTTTTGTCCAGGCCATCCTCGGAGTTCAGGAGGATTTTTCAGAAGTGTATTTGAACAAAATAATAGTGTGCCTTGCAATGTGTTAATGTAACGCCAGCCTTGTCATTTCTGCTGCGAGTGGAAGCTGTTTGTGCTGTCTGCTGGCTCCTCGCCTGGCTCCAGAGGAAGGGAGAGCAGAATCTTTAATATCTCTCAGCTCCAAGCTCCAAACCTGCTGGAACTGCTGCAGTGACACAGAAAGGGGCCGCTTTCATTAGTCTCTCATATTTTCATAACGAAGTGCTGCTGATTCACGAGCATAATTACATTGTTCTTTTTGCCTTTTGTGTGGCAGGGAGAGAACAGAGAGCAGAGCTGCTCCTGGAAACGCCTGGAATAAACTCCCTGCTGGCTTGGTGCTCCAGGGGCTGCTCTGAATTCCTCTGCCTGTGCCCGGGGACAAAGTGGCACCTGACAGAGCACAGCACGTGCTGGCTGATCCCATCTCACCCCCAGATAAAAACTCCTTCCCTGCAGCACCAGTCTCAGTTCTCTTATTGCAGAGGGAGCGGAGCATGGGCTGGTCCATGCTGGGAGCAGGCTGGTGCCTTTTCCAAGCCAGAGCAGACAAGGTCACTCAGCACCAGCAGATCCAGGGGCCAACAAGTGCAAGTCTTGCATTTGTTTAAATTCTGCGTGTTTAAAGTCTGCGAGTTACCTCCAGCTGGATTCACATCCCAGCAGTAACAGAGAGTGGAGGGAGGTGACTCAGGGACAACTGGTCAGAACGAATTCTGGCAGTTGTTTGCTCTCCTCTGTGGATGTCCCAGCAAAGGGGGTGCAGAGCATCCATGGGAGCTGCTGGAGGCAGAAGTAGAAAAGAGATAAAGAGTAAAGAAAAAATGTGTATTTTTTAAAGGACTTATGTGATGGAGGGCATGCCAAGGCCACACTCTGATACAGAGCTTTCCATATTTACCTCAGAATGAGCAGCTTTTCTTCTGCAGATTCCATGTGGAATGGATGCTGGATCGGTCTGAAACGGCACCTGCAGCTGGATCTGCTGTGGGCTCCTCTGGAGATAAGAGCTGTTCAAAGAAGGGATAAATGCCATGTGCTTGGCTCCCCCAACAACCGGGACACCACTGGTAGTTCCAGGTGATCATGGAATCACAGAATCATGGAATTGTTTGGCTTGGAAGGGACGTCAAAGCCCATCCAGTGCCACCCCTGTCATGGGCAGGGACACCTCCCACTGTCCCAGGCTGCTCCAATCTGGCCTTGGGCACTGCCAGGGATCCAGGGGCAGCCCCAGCTGCTCTGGGAATTCCATCCCAGCCCCTCCCCAGCCTCCCAGGGAGGAATCTTTCCCCAAAATCCCATCCATCCCTGCCCTCTGGCAGCTCAAAGCCATCCCCTGTGTGTGTGACAGTGGTGCTTGGTGGCCGAGCAGCAACTCCTGGCTTTGCCACCTGTCACTGCAGCGTGGCCCTGGCTGCGTCACCTCCTCCTCCTCCACAACTCACATCCAATCCCACTGAAATCCTTGGATTTCTGGGTGTGCAGTGACACAGGTGAGAGCCACAGCCAGGCCTCTTGCTAACTAGAAATGGTTGCAATGTATTTAAGTCACCGTGGAAGCATTCTGGAAGAAAACATTAAATAAGCGGGATCTCTGGGAAGTGACGGAGTGTTTTCCATCTGGTATTTGCGTTCTGGTGACAACCAGTGGTCAGATGGTTTGGAGTGCAAATAAATTCCCGTTATGGCTTTTACTAAATGCATGCACTCGGATTTTCAAAGGGAAGCCAAGATCTCTGATGGAGCAGCAGGGAGGAGTTTGCCAGCAGAGCTCAGTGAGGGAGGAAAATCTCGCTGAGTCTCTTCGTACATGACAAGAACCAGGTGTCTTTTAGGAAGTACAAACCTCAAGTTAGAGAAGAGCTCGTGGAATGAAACCCCAAATGGTGCAGACTTCTCGAATTGCATGAAAAGCTACCTGGGAGCCCAAGGAATAGTTGAAGGAATAGTTAGAAATAAAGTAACAAAATGGCCATTGTTTGATCCATGGGTGAAATAAGAGAAAGTGCTTTATGAGCGTGGAAGTGAATAAATCCAAGTTTCCAATGCCCTACTCCATGGATTTTATGATTGTTTGCACAGCACTTGAGATGCCTTAGGTTTGAACTTTCACATTTTTCAAGCCCTTCACTGCCTGCTGTGTAACTCTGGAGTTTCCTGGAGCCTGTTCACTTCTGCTCTCTCGTGCCAGGCAGACATAACAAAGCCTCTCTGGGCCTGCTCTCCAAGGATGCTCAGACCGTCCTAGGCCCAAAAAGTATAAATCAAAAGCCTCTGAAGGGGGGTGAGCTTGGGGAAATTACATCATTAACTGAAGCTTTAATTGGAGAGTTAACCCAGATATGCAAATGAACCAAACCTATAAAAGCGTGAAGAACTCGTGACCTGACGTCCACCTTGGGGTCCATCTGGGCAGTGGCCTCTGGCTCCCAGGGGTACCTTTGAAGGCCCTTTGAATAAATACCTCCCTTTATTCCCTTATTCCTGTCCAGGCTCTGTTTCTAGGAGGCCTCTTAAGGCATCACTTGTTTTTAACTTTTGACAGCTCAGCCTCCAAAGAAACCCAAAAAGCAAAACCAAAACACTCCATCCCCAAAGACCCATTCTGATATCCCTGAGCTGAAAACATGTCCTGTTGAAAGTGTCAAATAGAATGGGATTATCTTTAAAAAAACCCAGTCGCGTCCAGTCTTGGGGCTGAAACCTTTATTTGAGTTCCACATGGCTTCAGAGGAGCCTCAGGGCTTTAAAATCCACCTGCCCCAGTTATTGAATGTGTTTACATACCCAGAACTGACCCCCCAGGGGTCCATGTTGTTCTCCATAGGATCTGGATTTAATTCCATGGATAAGACAAGCCTTGTTGGGTTTTTTTTTCATTTTCCTGACTGTGAATTCTGTCGGTAATTCCTCTCCTACAGGTGGGATGAATTCCATCCCATGATAGCTGTTACTTTCCCTTTTATCCTTAACTACTGGTGTTTAGTGGGATATCTGCATTTGCTCCCCCCTTTTTGCATTAAGTCACTAAAAGGTTTCACTCTTGCCTGTCTGAAATTAATGTTGCATTGAGAATAAATTGTCTGTTCTGGGGTTGATTAAGGTGACAGATCCTGCAGGATAATGCCACTGCTGTGGAGCTGTTCCCAGCAGGAACAACCAACATTTCCCAGCGGCAGGAGGGAAGTTTGGGAATCAGAAATTCAGGGAATGGTTTGGCTGCGAAGGGACCTTTGAGACCAGCCAGTTCTGCCCCTTTGGAGCAGCCTGGGACAGTGGGAGGTGTCCCTGCCCATGGCAGGGGGTGGCACTGGATGGGTTTAAGGTCCCTTCCCAGCCAAACCATTCCAGGATTCTGTGATTTGAGAGTGGCTCTGCAGCCACCCCACACCCAGAGGGCTCCTGTTTCTTGTCCCCTGTTCCCCCACACTTCTCTCCTGCCACCTCCTCTCTCCAGAGGGAAATGAGTACATTCCATTATTACAGAAGTGGATTTTTCCCTGAATTTTCTGGGAGCTGTGGATGGAAGGAGTTGCCTGTGAATTGAACCCGGCTCTCCAGCAGCTCTTCCCTTGCTCTACACCCCGTTTTAGGATGAGTAGCAGTGGAGAGTCACAGCAATATCCAGATGACTTAAATCGAAATGTCAATGTATTTTAATAATATGCTGAATATGAAATTCCATGGTTTATATAACATAGATAATCACTTTTCTGTCAAAACCTATTGACACACATTCATTTTGACTGATAAGCATCATGTCAAAATTCCTGATGGGGTTTTCAAATCCCAGGCTTTGAACCTCTATGAAAACAACAAGTCAGAACCAAGTCACTCAGCACCAAACCTGAGATTTTGGGCTCATTTGGCAGCTTTTGCCTGCCATCATCAGTGTGTTTTTGGTGTGCAGACACACAAAATTTGGGTGTGTGCTGCTCATGGTTGAGCACTGCCTGGTGTTGGAGCAGCACAAAGCAGATCTCCATGGTCAGTGTTGTCTTTTCTGTTTGTTTTTGCATCCTGTGTGCAGAGGGATTGCAGTTTCTGGGCAAACAGGGCTGTGCAGAGCTGTCTGCCATCCCTCTTTGTTAAATAATTCTCAGTGTTCACTGCTGTCAGAAACCTTTGAAGTCCAGGCTGCAGTGAGGGCAATGAGAGGCTTCGTGCTGATCCCGACAACTGCTCAAGCAAAGGCTGATTTTGGAGTCAAATTATGATCCCTCAAAAGTGCAGCTTGGAGTTAAGCAGCTCTTTGCCTCTGAACAGCCCCCTTAAAATGCTTGATGCAATTTTAAATTCCTTGGATTGTTTTCCTGGTGCAAACAGGCCCACGAAGAGAGGAGGCCAAGTTCCTCCAGAAGTCATTAGAGGGGGGGATGCTTAATGCTTGGCCTTTCCTAAGTAGTCACTACAGAATATGGAGTAGAGGCTGCGTAAACTGGGGCTACAAGGATTGTGCAGCTTTAAGGATAACCTGGAGTGCAAAAACAAAAGTCTTTTCATGTTGCTTGGTGCCTTTTAACAACATTTAACTTTCTCCCCGTCTCCCAGACACCGGGGTGAACAGGAGGAGGCCCGAAGGGACCTCCCTGTTAGGCCTTGCTGTGGATAAGAACAAAATCTTTAAACAGTGGCTTAAAAATAGGTCCTTTTTCCTCCCCTCTGCCTATTCCGTTATCTCAGAAAGACACTTTGATGACTCTTCATTCCCTTCCTGACAGAGCAGTGATGTTCAGGTGGGTCTAACAGAAAATATTCCCCTCTTCCATCATGTTTTTGCACAAGTGAGGGGATGATTTGCATCTTTTGATTGTTTGTGTGCTGGTCACTGGAGGAAAACTAAGACCTGGTGCTGCTCAGTGAATTGAAGTGTGAGATTTTCCCAGTCGTGCTGGTCCAGATTCCATCAGTGCCAGGGACGTGGAGCAGAGATATTCAGTGTAGGATGTTGGTAAGGTGAAAGATGTGAGAGATTCAATGAAGCTCGTGCTCTCTTTAAGAAAACAATTGCATTTTTGTTGCTAGGTTTTCATTTTTAACATGTGGAAGAGAACAAAATATTCTTATCCAAGGGTTCAGAAAATGAGCTTCCAGAAGAAACTGCGCCTGTCTGGACTCTGGCAGCATTTCTAAGGCTGGTAAACACTTCTCTCTCTGGCATTTACCGTGATACAAATGACCCTTTATATCATCATTTTGTATTTTTTGTGTCTTCTTTTACTTCCAGAAGGTAACTTTACCTTCAGATATGTTCAGGAGCAATGACCAAAGGTCCAGGAGAACCCAAATTAACCTCTGTGCCACCCCTGTGACCCCCAGGCAGGTCCTGGGCTGGGCTGCTGGTGGCCAACACAGCCCTGGAGGTTAGAGAGGAGTGTCCAGAGCACTCAGCAACATCTGCTGGGACACAATTGCATTGACGAGAATTAGACATTATGACTAACGAGCCTCTCCAAAAGCCCTGCTTTCTGAGGGGCTGTGAAAACAAACAAGGGCAGCACTGCTGGCTTGCCACTGAGTTTTAGGCTGCTTTAAGCAGAGATCCGACAGCTCTGCAAAACAGGCCAGAATCGGCACTGAAAGCTGAGAGGGCCTTGTGCTCCAAATGGCCCTCTCTGTGTGCTCCACAGAGCTCTGTCAGCTCCAGGAGGGTGGAAAGAGCAGCCCATGATTTCCAGTCCCCAGAGCGCCCATGTGCAGCTGGAATGCGGACGGAGGTCACCGGCACCGCACGCCTTCATCAGCAGGAGCTGCCGGTGCCAAAGGCCGGGGCACAAGGCCTCAGCTGGAAATGCTGGGATTTAACATTGGCAATCACATAAATAATTCAAGTGTTGGCATGGCCGGACCTCAGCTAAATGTTAACAGCACAGCTCAGCCCTGGAACGGAGCCCCTCAGCTCTGGAATTGAGGATTTCAGCTCGGGAACTGAGCTCCCTCAGCTCTGGAATTGAGGATTTCAGGCCTGGAATTGAGGATTTCAGCTCTGGAATTGAGGATTTCAGCCCTGGAATTCAGGATTTCAGCTCTGGAACTGAGCCCCTCAGCCTGGAATTGAGGATTTCAGCTCTGGAATTGAGGATTTCAGCCCTGGAACTGAGCCCCTCAGCCTGGAATTGAGGATTTCAGCTCTGGAATTGAGGATTTCAGCCCTGGAACGGAGCCCCTCAGCAGGAATTGAGGATTTCAGCTCTGGAATTGAGAATTTCAGCTCTGGAACTGAGCCCCTCAGCTCTGGAACTGAGGATTTCAGCTCTGGAACTGAGGATTTCAGCCCTGGAATTGAGGATTTCAGCCCTGGAACTGAGCTCCCTCAGCCTGGAATTGAGACTCTCAGGCCTGGAATGAGCCCCTCAGCTTTGAAATTAAGCCCCTTAGCCTGTAATTTAGTGTTTTAGCCTTGGAATTGAATATTTTAGCCCCTGGAACTGAGTATTTCAGCCTGGAATTGAACCCCTCAGGTCTGGAATTGAACCCCTAAGCCTTGAACTGAGCCCCTCAGCCCTGGAACTGAGTATTTCAGCCCTGGAATTAAGACCCTGAGCTCTGAAATTCAGACACTCAGGCCTGGAGTTGAGCATTTAAGCCCTGGAATGAAGAACCTCAGTCCTGGAATCGAGTATTTCAGCCCTGGAATTCAGTATTTCATCCCTGGAGCTAAGAATCTCAGCCCTGGAACTGAGCCCCTCAGCCCTGGAACTGAGTATTTCAGCCCTGGAATGAAGAACCTCAGGCCTGGAATTGAATCCCTCAGCCCTAGAACTGAATATTTCAACTCTAGCATTGAGCCCCTCAGCCCTGGGACTGAGGCCCTCTTTGACCTTTAGGCCATCCCAGCTCTGTGTTCTATTGAGGTATTATCCAAATGCAGATTCCTGGCAGATTTAGACACAAACTGCACAGGCCATATTTGCCCTCAAAGCCCTGAAATGCTGAAAAATCAGATGTGCAAATCAGAATTTCTTCCTGCTTTGCCACTCCTGCTCAACTGGTGGTACCAGGGCCTGGTGGGGGACGGATATTGGGTATTTATTACTCAATACTCAGGGCTGTGCCTGTGATAAGCAAAGATTTATGTTATAATCTTTAAGATTCCAAATAATTTCCCAGGATGCAGGGAATTTCTCACAGCTGGGTCAGCTCAGGGATGAGGTTGAGCTGAAAATGCAAATATTTTGCAGCTCTCCCTGTGCTGGGGTTACCTTTTGGAATTTGTCTGTCCAAACAGTGATTCTGCATATTGAAGGTGCTTTTGCTCCACGGTATTTAAGCCTCCGAGGTAAAGGGGATAAAAATCCAACTGCTTATCCCTGCAGTGCCTTGTCAAAGCAGGAGTTGTGCATCTGGCTGATTACAAGCTTTTTAACTTGCTCTAAAAAGCTGCAGTGCTTTCCCTCAAGTTTTCACACAGCAGTGGTTGATATTCTTCAGCATCTTTCAGCTTCAACTCCTATTTGTTCAGCGAAGGCCAAAATCTGTGCATGCAACTGCTGGAAAATGTCATTTCCTGTTGTATCCCTCCTTAATTCTGCCCTGCTGCATTTTCCATGGTGTCTGTGTGTGGGAGTGGGAGAAATGCAGTTTTCCTCTGCATTTACTGACAGTCAGGGCTGCTGGAGCCGTTTGCAGCTCCCCCCTCCAGGTTTCTCCTTCCTCCAGGGTGGCATTGATGCTTCCAAAACCACCTGAGTGAAATTTGTGGTGATTCAGCAACTGCTGCACGTGAAGTTGAGCTGTACTCTGGGTTGGAAATTACTCCATCCCTCCTACTCCTGAACCTGAGCTGCAGGTATTGTAGAAAATAACCATTAGAGCTCATTTTCATCTATATACACATTTATCTCTCGTAAAACGCTTTCATGAGGGGCCAAGTGTTTTTTCCCCAAGACTTTGTTCTCCAGAACCTGCTTGTGCAAATCAACATAATGCCCCAAACATGCTGCAAACACAAATGAGATTGATATGAAAGAGTTCAGTGAACAGCACTTTGAATGGGGTCCATAATGGGCTTTTTAATTAAATGAATATAGTCATTTCATCGAGGCAGTTCTCATTAGCGGGCCAATATTGAGCTGACCATTTCCTGCTAATTGCATTGTGTTTTTCTATAAGAGGCTCTGGTTTAGGGTTGATTTGAATGGATTGATATGTGATTGTGTCTTGACACCTGGTGCACACAGAAAAGGTGGAACAGCTCTGCTCTCTAAACGCAGCTGTTAAATATTCAGAGGAACAAGGGAGAGTTGTTTACTGTAGCCCAGCTTGGCTGGGCATGGCCACTCTGCCCTGCTGCAGTGTTTATGTCACTCCAGATATTTACATTCCTTTGCCAGTAGCGTGAATTTTATTAAATCCATTGTGTTCCCACTCAAAAGATGAGACCTGTTCTCTGGTGTGTGTCAGAGACTTCAAGGGACTGTGGATTTCCTACCAGAACTCAGAAAAAAATTTCCTTCTTTCCCTACTTTTCCACGTATTTTACATAGGAGTTGTATCTTTTCCTTTACTGAGTTAACTGAGTCATAATACTGTCTTCAGAAAATTGTATTTCCTTCTTTTCCAGAGTCCTTCTGTCCTATTTTTTAATACTCAAAGAGAAATACTGATTGTCCTTGGATCAAACCTGTGAAACTGCCAAGGAGTGACCTGGAAAAGAGGGTAAACTCTTGGGAGACTGGGAATGTTCGAGGAACTCTGACTTCAGCACCCCAAAGTCAAATATAATTCTGAGTTTCCTCCTGCATGCCCTGCCCTTTCACAGGAGAAGTAAATAATTCTGTCCCATTCCATCTGCTTTGCTGCTCCTGCTTTAATCGGGAAGCTGACTTTGGAAATTCAGTGGGAGCAGTGAACAAAAAGTTCTTGCAGAAGCTTGAATTTCTCTTTTTTTTCACCCAAAGATAGGTGTTTTATCAACTCACCAGGGTCAAGCTTACTGTAATCCTCTGCTCCAAGATCCCATTTGAGCAAAACTCTTTTACCAAAGTTAATGGAACATTTTGTGAGGGATTTAATCTTGTTGGAGAAGGGGGCTCTGATCTCAGGCGCTGAATCACCCCAGGAGCTTGGAGCAGTCTTTAAATGCCGGCTAAATCTGGATTTTGGTGCTTTTGTTGTCAGGAGTCAAACACAATCAGCCTCCAGTGGGTGAGCGGTTCAAACAGTTAAAGCTCCGGTGTACCCGCACAGCTGCGCAAGTGTTTTATAGGAAGAGCTAAAAATGTCAAAGCACAATTTAAAAATGTTAATTAAGTTTCAATCTTTGTGGACAACATTGTTAATCACAGTAAGTGAGTAAAGCAGCAACCCTTGGGTGTTCTCACTGTCACTTCCCATTGAGCAACCGTTCATTCCCACTCCTGTCACTTGAACTTGCTCCAACCTGTCCATTAAAAATCACCTCGTATTGGTTTGGTGGGCAGAAACTTCTGTTGACGTTCAGCAGCTGTTGGGAACTTTAAGCTTCGTCATTTTTCCTTCTTCTTTCCTGAGTTTTAATTACTTCTGTGGCTCTGGTGATGTCCCAAGTGCTCTGTGCTTTGCAAGCGTGAAGATTTTAAACAAGGAACTGGTCTGGAGGAGGTGTCACTGTCCAGGAGAGACCCGGTGGTGTCTGACCCATGGATGTGCTGCTGCTTTGGGGTTGGGAATGGTTGAGGAGCTGGCTTCATTTTGGGGTGCAGGTTTTCACTCAGGTTTGCTCCCTGGAGCGGAGCTGTTCCAGCTGGGCTGAGAAACAAGAGCCAGGATGGGCCATCCTTCAGTGCTGGGCACCTGGTGTGTGCTTCCCTCACCTGATTCCAGCTGGGAACAGCCGGAGGGTGCGAGGGAATGTGGGGGGAGATGGGAGGCAGCACAGCCTCGTCCCCTCCCCACACCAGGTGTGCTTATTCCAGACACCCTCTGGAGCCTTTGGGCTGGCTGGGAGGAGATCCAGAGACGAAGGGTTGGAAATCAGGTACCTCACCCATGGCTCCCTCACAGCAAGGGAGAAGTTGTTGTCCGGGTGGTGTTTCTGCTCTTCCCGGCCTCAGGCACCTCCAGTTCCAGGAGGGCTCCTCTGGAGCCGGGTGGGACCAGCAGCAGACTCGCCCTGGACTGGCCAGGGCCTCCTTCCTCCGACTCTGTGCACAGGAGAAGGGAATTCAGCTGTTCCCTGGCTGCAGGAAAAGCAGGCTGGGATTCCACACCTCCTTCCTACACAGGTTTCCAGCCTGTCCTTGGGAAGGGTCTCTGTCTGTGGTGTCTTGGTGATCTTGGAGGCAGCAGAGGGGGGAGGAGGAGAGGAGAGTTTGGGGTTTAGCTTTTCCCTGGTATTTCAGGGTTCCTGATCCCTGTGCTGCTCTTCCAGAGCCACTGAGGGTGTCTCTCAGCCTCTCTTCACACAGGACAAGCTGGCACTACAGCTTCCCCATCCCTCCCCCTGCCCTCACGGATGTGGATCATTTTCCCATCCCTCCCCATGCCCTCAGGGATGTGGATCACCTTTCCTTCACCATCAATCCCACACTGGCCACGGCTGTGCCTCCTCAGGCCTTGGAATGATGTTTAATGCAGTGCAGAGCTTTGCACTGTGCTAATGAGTTTAGAATACTTGGAATTTATTTCTCTTTGCTCATTCCATCCCCCTCCCCGAGCCCTGAGCCCGGCCTGGATGAGTTTTTGACCCAGACTGAGGCATCCACTCTGTTTACTCACAGTAGTTTTGCCTCCTGATGCTCCCCCTTTTAATTATTTCCATTTCTCCGAGGCTGCATTCTTCCTCTCAGCTGTCAAGCCCTTGCAGAGGGTTTTATCCCACTAACTGTAATAACATTTATTTTTCTCTCTTTATTGAAGTTGCTGCTTAAATCATACTGGCTTTGTTCTCCCCAAATAAAGGAGGAAGCTAACAAGGCTTTCCAGGGTGCAGACATATCCTAAATGCATTTTGGAGATGTGCTTTTAAGCTGTCTGAAGGAGATGCAGAAACTCTTGGGGGGAACATTGTGCTTAAAAAAATAAAACCAAAACAAATTAACAAACCCAAAAAAAAACCCCAAAGAAACCAAAAAATTTAAAAAACCAAACAAAATTAAAAACAAAACCAAAAACCACACACAAAAAAGCCCCATGAAAACCTCACGACCTTGGATTGCCCTTTAGTACATCAGGCTCTGGTTTCTCTATGTATTAAAAGGGGAGGAGTGGAAGAATTCCTGTTAGGAATTTCCAGCCCCCAGGAGGGCCAGAATTGACTTTGCACGGGTGCTGCCTCTCCAGAGCAGGGTTTGTTCCTCTCTAAAGTCTCCAAAAGTGTGGAGGGTTTGGATCCAGGTTTAGCTCCAGGTTTAGATCCAGTGGGACCAAAGCTGCACGGAACCCCGGAACCTGCTGCTCCCATGGGATGCCCAGGAAATTCATTACTAAAATGCCTTCTTGCAACTTGTTTGTTTTCCTCGTCTGAGGGCAGGTTGTTGAAAACTGTCTGGACAGGGGGCCTTTAATTAACAACTTTTGCCCCGATCTACTGCCTTCCACATCTGGGACCGCCGAGCTGAATCAGCTTTAATTAAATGTTCTCCACACCTCCAGAAGCTGCCAAGGCATCCTGGCGCAGATATTGAATATGGGATTTCCAAAATCCCACCTGGTTGATCTCCTCTGCCTGGAGTTGACAATTCTCAGTGGTCTGAATGTTGTTTGTCAGTCTTGCTCTAAATTAAATTGTTGCCTCATGTGATGCTCAGGCAATGGGCAGGGAGGGATCTCAAAAATCCCAATTCTGATCCTTCTTGCCCACTTTTTTTTCTCTTTATATAACCATTGTTCAGTGAATTGGAAGAAAAGAAAACACAGACTCCTGGAGAACAAACAGGGAATTCCTCTCAGTTCTGAAAGTGCAGAATTAAGAAAAATACAAAATGCAGAGCTGGGAAATTCTGAGCCGGAAGTCAAAGGCTTCATGCAGATGCTACAACAAAGTTAAAGGATCTTTTATAGGAATCAAATGGAACAATTCCTTTGTGATGTTTCTGTTCACCTGCGAGGGTGGCAAGAGGGTTCTCTCCAGGCCATGGCCTTTCCTGTCTCTCTCTAAAGGTCCCTGGGTGGGAAATAAAAGAGATTTTTTGCCTAACCAGAATTTTTAATCACAGTAGGTGCTTAAGAAAGTGGTGTTTCATCCATTTGCAGCTTTCAGTGCTTGGAGTTTCCCTGTAGCAGGCAGTGGGTGTCACAGGAGAATAAAGCTGTTTGTTTTGTACTTCTGATTGGGTGGAAATATAAATAATGTGCTGAGAACACTTCAAATTGCATTAGAATGAAGTTATTTGCTATGAAATACTGAAATTATGGAGAATGAAACCCTAAACGTTTTGTTATGGTGTTTAAAAGCCATAAAGGAAATGGGGTGAGGAATTAAAATCAAGAGATGAGGCACCAGATAATGTGGGACTGGGAGGTGGGGCTGCTCCAGGAGGGGCTGCTCAGAAGGGAATGTTCTCCATGACCCCTGTACAGAAACGCTGCAAAACACAACAAAACCAGGACTGGGGGCAGGCTGAGCTTCCTTAAGAAGTTATAAATCCACAGGGATGCAGTGCAAGAGCCAAAGCTGTGTCTGGGGGAATTGAAAGCAGCCCTTGGGAATGAAGGGTGTGATGTTCATCTCTGTCCTGCTCGGTGCTCCTTCACTGCAGCACCAGGAAACAGGAGAGGAGCAGGGCAGGAGAGGAGAGCTGGGGGCAGTGACCTCTTGAAACCTTCTGTAAATCACAGCTGGCCCTGGGGCTGTGGAGAGCAGGGAGGCCTTTGCCAAACTGGCACCTCTGGTACCTCCTCCAGGTTTCCTCCTGGGAAAACCTTTTCAGCTCCCAGCAGTTTCACTGGAGTCCTGACAGGTACACAGGGCTTTCACTGGGTTTTCCCCAGCCTAAATTGCTTTTTCTGAGGTATAATCACAGAATCCTGAATGGTTTGGGTTGGAAGGACCTTAAAGGTCACCTAATTCCACCCCTGCCATTGGCAGGGACACCTTCCACTATCCCAGGGTGCTTCAAGCTCCATCCAACCCGGCTTTGGACACTTCCAGGGATGGGGAATCCACAGCTCCTCTGGGGAAAATGATGTAAAATAATTAGTAGGAATGCAAAATAATTAGCAGGACTGATGCTTTCTTGCAGCTCCTGGAAGCCTGGCTTTATTTAGGATGCCTCCACCCTGCTGGTGGGAGCACTCCCAGGACAATCTGCTGTGCAGCAGCCCCACGTTATCAGGATCTTCATGGACCAAACACAAACATCACCCTTTTTTTGTCCTCTTCACAACACAGAGCTCCCTAAATTGGTACCTGTAGGTCACGGGTGGCTCATGGAGGACTGGCTGTTCCCAAAAGATCAGCTCCTCCTCCTTATTTTCCCCACCACCACCACATCCCGGCGCTGTGTTTATCTCAGAGGTTTCTAAGTGCTCTGCGTGTAGCTCCGTCATCTGATCCTCCACAACCACGCGAGGAGGCTGTGAAAGGAGAAAAGGAGCGGAATTGTTCCTGCTGATACAACAGCCGGGTCCAGGAGGAGAAACTTCCCACTAAAAGCGTGCACCGTGCTTAGAAAAATTACTGAAAATCTTATTCTAATCCTCCTCAAAGATCAGTCTCTTAATCTTTCTGACAGTGGAACTGGCTAATCACCTGAATAGGATTTAAAGCCACTGAGACACTGACAAGGCTTTAAGCTGGGAATAATTTGCAGGGGTTTTGTTTGGTTTGGCTGTTCCTGATTGTCCAGCAAAGCTTCCTTTTCCCCGTTTCTTGATTCATCATTTCTTCCCCTGGAAGTAGAAATGAGAAAGGCAAGAAGCTGTTCTGGTGTTAATTACAAGTGCAACAGCTGGAAAACTGTTTAGGAGATAAAAACCACTCCAGCTTTGGGATCCTGTGGCTCTTTGAGGTCTGTTTTTAGGGCAGTTTTGCATAACAAATACGAGTCTGGAACCTCAGGCTACCGCACTTGAGTCTCCTTCCACATTTGGGAGAAGAGTTTCCTGCTTGTAACACATTTAATCTGTTCCTTAGGAGATGATGAATTTTGAATTGTCATTATCTTCTTTTTTCTGGGTTTGTTTTTTTCCCTCTTCTCGGCAGCAGAGCTGTGTTTCACCTGGGCTCTCTCGGTGGAAAACCTGCTGGAGCTCCACGTGGTGCACACAGCTGGACCTGCCTGAGATCCTCACCCAGTGAGGGCTTGGTGTCACTGATCCCATCCTTGGGAAAGTCTCTGAAATGCTCCTGGATCCCAGGAATCTGTGCAGACTGTCCCATTTGTTTCCTCCCCACACTTCAGGTGTTCTCAGCACAGCTCTGCTTGCAGGGATGCAGCTTTGGAGGGTCATTAAAACAGCTGGAGAATGGGAGAAGGTTTCTTTTCTGCTTGGGTTTTGATTTGTGGTAAGTTGAAATATAACCCTTAAAAAGATGGTTACATTTAAAATACAAGAGATGTCATGGGATAAAGAGGGGACACGAGTCACTTGCTGAAAACTAAGCTGCAGATTAAGCACAGCTTTGTAAACATCAGTCCTAAAGTGACTCTGGGAGCCAGGTCAAAAATCCCCACCATCATCATCTGTTTGATGTTCAGGTGCTGAAGGAACAGCTCAGCGTTTGTAGGGATTGGAGGAAGCACTGGGAGCAAACTGAGCTAGGGCTGTCTGATATTCCCAGGAAATGATGGTTCTGCTCCATACAAACTACAGGGAGAAACAAAACTGAATCTCAGGCCTGCTCTGAAAGTTTCCTCAGCTTGGAGAAATTTTGGGGAGATTTATGAGAGCCCTGGTGTCAGGAGGAGAATGTGCTGCAGCTTTCCTTAGGGAATGGCCAAGAGCTTGGAACAATTCTCCCTGCACAGGGAGGGCTCCTTTGACCTGGGCAGCTGAAAAATGCTGCAGACAACGTTGGGGGACTCATGAAGCATCTTTTCTTTCACAGTCTGGATAAAACATTTCCTCCAGAGTTGAATCTGCATCACTCTGAGTCTTAAACAGTTAAAGTTTTAAAATCTGGCAGTGAGGGACAGGTGAACACGGACCCACATCAAATCTGTGGCTGCTCAGCCCCTCTCAGCCCCAAGAACTGAGGCACTGACTGCCCTCAGCGTGGCATTTCTGCTCCTGGAGAGGCTGAAATCCTATTTCCGAGTGAGCAAATGAGTCTGCTGAGATGTGGACAGGGGAGCATGGGATTAGCAGGAGCACGGGTGGGCAGAACGACCGTGCAATGCAGAGATGACACTTAGTGAGGGAAATACTCAGCCGTTGGGAGTTCGTGTTTCTGGTGGCTCCTGTGCAAGTGTCCCAGTGCCTGCTGGCATCAGCAATAGATGGTGCAGGTTGGAATGGATTTAAATAGTGCTTTATTCAGGCTGCTGTAGAGTAATGATAACATTTTATCTCATTCCAGGCTGACTTAGTGCATTTCAGTTGAAATAAACCCATTTCCAAAGAGCCATGTCCCCCCGGATAATTTATCTGTGTATTTTTTGTAATATTTTAACAACATGTGGCAAACTCCACAGGGTGGTTGTTGACACCTGCTCCACCAGTTCCAGGAGGAAACTGGAAATACAGCTGTAGATGGTGGAAGTTCTCCCCTTTCTGCTCCTGCTTCCCACCCTTAGTACCTGCACAGCTTGTTGGAAGAGCAGATGGAAGATCCTGAATGGGAATTGCAGGCGCTGGCAGAGCAGGAAGGACTCGGTTGGAGCCCTAAGAACTTCTGGTGTTCTGTTTGTTCTCCTCATTTTCATTCAAATTGAAGAGTGGAATTGCCATTTCTTTCCCTCTGTCCATCTCCAAACCGGATGGATCTCCACAAAAATGTGTTTGCAAAGGTGCATCTCTGGCTCTGCTCTGGGGCAAAGAAGGAATTGCAAAATTCAAATGGTGAGGCCCCTTTATAATGGGAAAGAGTGGGAACAGGTTCTAAAAAATGCACACAGGCACCTAATGAAGCTTTTTAATGACTTCAAAAAACATCTCAGATAATTTCAGATCTCCCACTGAAAGGACAAGGGAGCCAGGCAATCCCAATTGCATCGTGCCCTTGGAAATGGTGTCAAAATGTGCAATTACAGACACCAAAACAGCTCTGTGAACTTGGCTGGGTCTCTCAAACGTTATTCCTGAGGTGGTTTATTTAACTTTGTGTCATTCCTTTCTTGCCAGAGTAAACAACTCCCCAGGATTTTGGAAGGAGACTGAAAATACCTCGAGTTGAGTCTTTCCAGGGTGCCTGAGTGAATTTGCCACACCTTCCCTCAGATACCTGGCCCCTTTTTCTCTCCTCCAGTGCTCAGGCCCTCTCTGCAGTTCCTGTCAGCATTCCCAGCTGAGCAGAATAATTTCCCCTCCTCAGCTGACAGCAGCTGTCATTAGGAAAATTGCAGGGCCAACTTTGACAGGATTCACACAATGGGGGAACTTCAGCTTCTCACAGGCTCCGAGAAAGCCCAGGCTCTTCAGCACGTCTTGTCAGTCGGAACGCGAGCTCATCTCCTCCCCGGGAGCAGTTGGCAGATGAGAAGATTATTTCTGACAGATCTGAAACAGCCCCGATGACATCCTCCAACAATAAAATCTCTGCCAGGGGCTGGGGGGAGAGGGGGAAATGGTCTAATGAAAAAATTGTGGTTAAAAAAAACGGGTGAGCGCTTAAATTGAAGGATTCTCAGCGTTTGTGGCTCTTTGTTTGGAATTCCTTCCTCTTCCGTGGGTTAAATATTCACAGTTGTTAATGATCCAGGGATTTACAGCTCTTTCCTGCGGGTGTGCCTCCAGTCTGAAGGCTCCTTGGAGCTGGGGCTGGGTCCTTTCGTGCCCATCAGCCGGCGGTGTTTGGACATTAGGGATCAATGATGGCAGCAGTAGGAATTGTGGCATTATCCTGGAACTGCCTGGCATTCTGGAATTCTCTGGCATCCTGGGATTGCCTGGGACTGTGACCATCCCTCGGGAAGGGGAGCCTCTCCCCTGGCAGGGTGTGTGTGACTGCAGGGCTGGGCTTGTGCTCAGGGTTTTGCCCCCTTGGGGGAGGTGGATGCCAAAAGGCTCTTTTCTTCCCGGGGTTATTAATTGGGTGTGCTGACAATTAGGGAGTTGGTTTATGTCTGGCAGGAGGGGGAGCGAGAAGGACCAAACCCCGCAGATTTCTGCTCTCCCTAATCTCGGCTTTCCCAGCCCAAGGGGCAAACACGGCCTGAATCCAGTGAAAGCAAGAGGCACAAAGGGCTTTAATGTCCTTGTCAGTATTTAAAGTTTATCCTTTCCTGTGGCACTGGGTGTCTTTCAGCCCATCTTTAGCCCTGCTTCCCTTCCAGAGCTGGCTTTTCTCACTGTTTACCCTTTAAGAGCACCCTGGGGATCAAATCCCATTTTTCCTGACTGTGTTCCTGCTGGGGAATGAAGAACCCTTTGGGAACACAGCAGGGATATGTGCCTTGTCCAGAGTGTAGCAATTCCCTTTCCAACAAAGCCAGAACTCCCTCTCCTTGTTCTGCTGCCATGCCCAGGATCATCCTCCTCAAAGGCAACAGTGAGGCAAGAAACCATTAAGGGATGTGAAAATTGAGGGTGCTGCATCTCGGATTCTGGTTTTGTTATTTCAGAGCTTCTAGGAAAAAACAGATCGTAAAGGTTCCAAGCTGTGTAAGTCCAGAGTGTGCAGTCAGTGTCCTGTGGGCTCCAGAGCTCGATTTGAGATCCCCAAATGTTGCACAGGAAAAGGCACCACATTTAAAATCCTTTTGTTGGGATTTGAGATCCAGCAGCCAACAGGGAACAGGATGTGCTGCTCCTGAAATCCTGAAATGCTCTTGCAACTCATGGAATCATGGAATGGGTTGGGTGGGAAGGGGTTAAAGCCCATCCAGTGCCACCCCTGCCATGGGCAGGGACACCTCCCACTGTCCTGGGCTGCTCCAAGCCCTTTCCAGCCTGGCCTTGGGCACTTCCAGTCCACGGCAGAGTGGCTCCAGCCCTTGGAGCATCTCTGTGGCCTCCCCTGGACTTGCTCCAGCCTTTCCTTTCCCCTTGCCCCCACGGGATGAAGGCTGATGGATCCGGGATGCAGCCCAGCCATGACCCCTCTGTCTCCTGGGATAGAGGTAACGATGGAAAACCACCAGCAGAACTGGTTCCATCAGTGCCTGATCCAGAGCTCACAGACCCCAGGCAGCTCCAGGAACGTTTTCCCTTCCCTTAATTAGTGAGAAGACCTTGCTTTTATCTGGAACTGCTGAACTGAAGGAGGCAGGTTGTGTTTTACACCGCACACATGAAATAAAAATATTAAAAATATCCCAATCCCGGCTCCTCAGAGCCGTCAGTGTGGAGTGGGAATGAGCACAAGTGTTCTGGGGAGCAGTTTTCTGTCACAATGTGCAATTTCATTAAAACTTCAAGCATTTCCTGGAAACATTTCTTTGCTGGCAGAGCAACTTCATAACTCAAGACATCTTGTTCAAGGGTTTCCACTTCATTCTGAGAATATCCTGATATTTGGTGGTGTTGAGATGGAATCATTTTGTTTCACCATTTACAGTGAATTCATTCAGTGTTTATATGAAATGAAAACATCTCTCTGATTAGGTGGGGGTTTATTTTTGAAAGTTTACCCCATAAAACAGATTCGGTTTGTGATGGGTTGAAAGGGATGATGAAGCACCTCATTCCAGCCTGTCCTTGCAACCCACACCCACAGCCTGCAGGGAATTCCAGCTCCTGGGCTGCTTGTTCACAGTTTTGGGGATGCAGGTGGGGATTTTGGGGCAGTCTGGACTGTGCTGGATACAGAAAAAACAGGGAATTAAAGGCTTGTACAGACAGGAAAAGCAGAGTCAAGATGTGTGTCTCACTCCTCCTGGGCAGCAGTGAAAACCTGGGATCCTTCTAAAATAGGAATTAGTGCAACTGAACCAGTCTGGGTATTTATTTTAGACCAGTTAGAACCAGTACCAACCTGGTGGGAGCAGCTGATTGTGGCTGAGCCAGGCTGGGAGAGCTGGGGGTGTTCACCTGGAGAAGGGAAAGATCCAGGGAGAGCTCAGAGCCCCTTCCCAGCGCCTAAAGGGGCTCCAGGAGAGCTGGAGAGGGACTGGGGACACAGGGATGGAGGGACAGGACACAGGGAATGGCTTCCCACTGCCAGAGGGCAGGGCTGGATGGGATCTTGGGAAGGAATTGTTCCCTGGGAGGGTGGGGAGGGGCTGGGCTGGAATTGCCAGAGCAGCTGTGGCTGCCCCTGGATCCCTGGAAGTGCCCAAGGCTGGGCTGGAGCAGCCTGGGACAGTGGGAGGTGTCCCTGGGTGGCACTGGGTGGGCTTTGAGGTCTTTTCAACCCAAACCATTCTACATTTCTATGCCAATTCTGTTTCTCATCCTCAAAGAATGTTCTTAATGTATCCATTCCTTTTCTCAACTTTATTCTGGTTTTTTAAAGAATAATTCATATTCAGTGCAGAATGGTTATAAAGTGCAAAACTCATCAATTATTCAGGTTATTTATGCAGATTTTAAAGTCAGAGACATTATGTGGCTTTCTCTCTTTTAAGAGAAATTGAAAAGAGATTTAAGAGGAGTAGAACATTTTCCTGAGCTGAGGTTGGAGTTCAGCTCTTTGGGATTGTTCTGTGCGTCTGAGCTGTTTGGGTTTGCTCTGTGTGTTTTCCAACCCCCTTTAGAGGTGTCAATAACAGGGTGAGTCAAACAATCAGACAAAGCTGGAAGAGCACCAAAACCCACAGGATTTGGATAATCGGAGTATTCCTGGTGTCTGACCCAGTGGGCAGAGCACAAAACGGGGTGTCCCAGTTTGAGAAAAATTCAGAGGAACGTCCGAAATGAGCATCCTCTGATGGAAGGCAGGTTACAGCCACCCGTCCCCCTCCAGCTTTGGGAAAAAATAAATTTACCTCAGAGGAAAGTGAAAAGGAAAAAACCTATTTATTTAACAGACACAGTGCACAATGGGAAAAGAATAATGCTGGACAATAAAACCTCTCACTGTGGAGAGAACCTGGTAAATTCTCAGAGTCCTTTCTTTGGGTGTGGTTTCTCTCTCTCCTCTTTGGAGCTGGGTAGGCCTGGGCCCCCTCCGGGCCTCGGTGGAAAGTTCTGAACAGTTCCAGGAGAGAAGAAGAAGAAGCAGAAGTCCCAGGGGAAAAAAGTTGAACTCTCTGTCTCTCTCTGGAGCAAACAGTGCCGAAAGAGGGCTGGAAAGCAGCAAAGGGTCCTTCCTCCGCTCTCGCCACCGCAGAAGCGCACAGAGGAGCAGAGTGACCTTTGAAAACTGCTTTGAGAAGTTTGTCTGGCTTTTTTCTTTCTCTCTCACCCAGTTTTAAAGACACAGAAAGGCACAGGAATCACGTCTGGACATAGAGCGGCGATAGGGGATCCACATCATAAAGTCACCCCAAGACACAGGGACACAGCAGTCCTCAAACTCCCAGCTTGGATTTCCTTGATCAAATGATTTTATCCCCTCCTTGTAAACTGTTAGTAATAATAATATAATAATAAATAATAATAATATTAGTGATAATTTCCTGTTGTAAAGGTGTTAATTGAGTTAATTTAACCAGCATTCCATCAGCTGATGCTGATATTTGGGTTCAATATTGATGAGGGCCAAACCACTCCCTCCTGACAGGCTCTGCTCCCCAGTTTGTGTCCAAACCCCTGCACTGGGCAGAGCAGCAGCCCTTGCTGGGAACCCTGCTGTACTTCAGCCCTCCAGGTGAGAAAGCCCAGGGAACACGGGAAGAGGACCCTTCTTCTGGTGTTTTTTAGATGCCCATCACGGGACAGGGCAGGGAACAACCAGAGCCTGGCTGCGGACAGGTGAAGCAAAGAATAAATCAGTGATACGGTCACAGAGACGGGAAATCCTTCCCTGCTCCCGAAGTTCTAAATTGGCAGCTGAAGGAGCAATTCCTGCGGCTGGGAGTGCTGAGGGTGCTCAGCGCTCACAGGGACTGTTCATTACCCACCTGCTCTGGCCTTGAAGTGATTAAGATGCCGTTCTGTATTGAGCAAGTGTTGGAGCAACTGGAATTGCTCTGCCTTGGATAATTGTGTTTGTTTCTCCCCGTTAAATTTACAGGCTCTTTTATGCCTTCTCCCCATGTGCTCGCCGATTTTCCAGGGCAATTTGCAAAATAACCCTGATTGCTCTTTCAAGCCGCTTTTCAACATTCTGTCTGCAAAGAAAAACAATAAAAACCAACTCCAAAATGGCATTTGGAGCTGACAGTTCATGGTGCTGCTCTCCCACATCCGTGTGGTTCCTGTTCTCTGCAGTCAGATCATTAGCTTGGAAAAATCTCTTTATCCAAGCATTCATTTGTGTTGGTGTGCAACCAAAAGGTGCCTTGATCATTTCATAGGGTGGTCATTTGCTAAATAATGCAAAAATGCTCATTTGTTTATATTGATCTGTTTATTTGTAAATAACTCCCAATATCTGTCTGATCAGTCTGTGCCTGTCAAGGCAGAAATGACTGCACATTCCAGTGTCCCTGCCCATCCCAAGAGAAAATTCCCAGAGAGAAATGCTGCTCCTCAGGATGCAGGCAGTGTTGCTGTGCGCTCTGGCAGCCCCCTTGGCCCTGGGAGTGATGGATGGCGCTACTTAGGCTGGATTGGATTTGGTTTAATTTCCGTGCACACCCATGATTCATCCCGGGCTCTGCCGCAGAGCCCCTGCAGCGTCCGAGGGATCCCAGAGTTTCATTCTGGCAACCTGGGAATTGCCTGCCCTTGCTGTGCTGATGGTCCAGGGAAGTTTGGGGTGAGAGGGGAGGTAGGGGAGGAAATCAGGAAATGAAAATGTGGTACAAGAATGAAATAGAGCCAGAGTTCAGTGTAATTCACAGCTTTGGTGAGGGCACAAAGGAAGCTCCACCACCCACCATGGCCAGGGCTGGGCACTGGATTCTTTAAAATCAGCTTCCAGTGCTTCCCTGGAGGGGTTTTGCCCCATCCCTGGAAGTGTCCAAGGCCAGGTTGGAGCAGCCTGGGATAGTGGAAGGTGTCCCTGCCCATGGCAGGGGGTGGGAATGGATGGGCTTCAAGGTCTCTTCCAATCCAACCCATTCCATGATTTTATGGCTTAATTATAATATTTGCAGGTTTCTTGTGTTTTTACTCTGTGTGTACATTGTGGGACTTTTTGGTGGTTCTTCAGGCCACGTTTGGTGACCCACAAATGTCACTCCCCCCTTTTCTGCCTCCCTTCCTCTGTCCCTCCCCTCTCCAGCCTAAACCTCCCTTTTGGTTTATTTTTCTCCCCTTTCTTAGGAGACTGACTCCAGATATTCCCACTGTTGCTTCTGCTGGGCTGGCAGGATAAGCCCAGCTCTGCAGCAGTTTGCAGGAGCAACGTGAACACTGTGACAAGAAATCAATCCTGCTAATAAAATTAGCTGAGTTTCGCTTACTCTTTCACACAACTGGAGACCGACTCATCCCCATGAAGGCAGTTTTATGGCCTCATTTTTTAATGGAGTGTAAACCAGCATTAATCGTGTGAGGAGGGGCAGAGATTGGGAGCATAAATCCCCTAAACCTCCGCCGGGGCCCTGCGCATCAACCCCACGGAGATTAGGGAAGTGAAAAGGGATTCTGTCCTGCACTTGTCAGTCAGCTCAAAGAGCAATTGGTGTAGGCAGTAAAAATATCCTGGAGGAGCCGAGTTCCATGTCTGAAACTCTGCTGCCTCAGCAGCGTTGCTGTGACTGCGCTCGATGTTCATGGTGTCATTCCAACCTGGATGATCCTGTGACATTCTGGGGCACTTGTGTCAATTGTGCCTCCTGTGAGGCTGTGCTGGGGGATTTGGGTTCTTTCTTAATGCTCTGTGCCTGGCTTGAATATCCAAATAAAGTCATCTCGTCATGATATTCTCAGAGTTAAGGGTTTGAGAGGCTTCAAAGGTTGGCAGAGGTTGCCCAGAGGAGCTGTGGCTGCCCCATCCCTGGAAGTGCCCAAGGCCAGGCTGGGCTTGGAGGGAATGAAGTGACAGGACACAGGGAATGGCCTTCAGCTGAAGGAGGGCAGGGTGAGATGGGATTTTGGGAAGGAATTCCTGGCTGTGAGGGTGGGGAAGGGCTGGGATGGAATTCCCAGAGCAGCTGTGGCTGCCCCTGGATCCCTGGCAGTGCCCAAGGCCGAGCTGGACGGGGCTTGGAGCACCCTGGGACAGTGGAAGCTGTCCCTGCCCATGGCAGGGGTGGCACTGGATCACCTTTAAGGTCTTTTCCATCCCAAACCATTCAGTGATCCCAAGAGTGCAGTGGCAGCAGGGAATGTGGCGTTGGATAAGAATGCCCTGTCTGTGGAGTCAGGCTGGTGCAGACGGGGAAGGAAAGGTGATTTTTGCCTGTTTTATTGGTTGTTTAAAAGATCTGCAAAGAACAAGAGCATTACCAGGGCTCCTTTTCCCTGATGGTGTTGGCAGCTCACCCTTTACCTGGAGGGGCATAAAGCCGGAGGATTTATTGCTCCTGGAGTGATTTATGGGATACAGGCAGCGGGGTGATGGCCTCGCTTTACTACTGACTCATCTGCTGACATTGAGAAATCCTCCTGGGCACTCCGAGCAGCGCTGAGAACTCTTCCCTACTCCATAAAGGGATCCTGAGGCTTAATCCCACCATGGCTGGACAGCACTGCTGCATTTATATGGACAAGAAGGTAGAAAAAAAAGATGTTCTTGTGAGTTTTCCATCATTTCTGATCTCAAATGGGCAAGGGCTTGGATAGTTTCTGTGCTTGCTGTGTGCTTCTGATCCGTGTTTGCCAAATCCTGCTTTTTACAGCTGCTCCTCTGTGCGCTCCCCAGTTTTTCCAGTTGCTGTCACATCTCAGTGTGGGGGCTGATGGTTGAATAATTCTTTTTATTCTCCCTTGCACATCCTTGGAGATTTTGTGCGAGTTTTTGTGTGCTTTGTGTTTATTTTCTCTCTCCCAGAGCACGTGGCTCCAGTTTGTTTAGGCTGACTCTCCCTTCTGGGGTGGGGGGGGTAAAAAATACTCCATTCCAAAATAAATCCAACATTTTGGACCCATTTGGACCCATTTTTCTCAACGAAAACCTGTTTAATTTCAGAAACTCTGCTTCATCTCCTCTTTGCACACTCTGCTTCAGCCTGCTCAGTGTCTGGCTTTAAACCTTCTCCTCACTGGGCTTTCCCTGGGGAATTTTCTGTACACAGGGAATAACATGGAAGGCAGCAAACCCTGATCTTCCTCTTTTTTAGCATTTAGCTGCCAGGGCTGACAGCATCCCTCTGAGCCAGGCATGGAGTGGGTGCATTCTGGGGCCAATTAAGCATTTTCCACATAACCTGGATATTTTTATTAACTTTTGAAGCATCCTGATGTCACAGAAAACTCAGGTTGCAAATCACCGCTCTGAGGCAATAAAACAATGACTCAAAGGAGTTCTGGGCAAATCTTTGAAGGGTTTGGGGTGAGAGAAATTTGGGTAAAACCCAAATTAAATCACAGAAGGGGTGAAGCACTGGGGATGTCTATTTTAAATCTGCTCTATTTCACCTCTGGCTGTGTTCGGAGTTGCTGTCGCTTGTTGGCCAGTGCAGGATTTTAACAGTTAAACGCTGCCTTTGTCCGTGGGGACAGGAATGAACTCCTTAACTCAAGAGGGTAATTAATTTTCCTGACAAGCTCTCTGAGTGCTCGACTGAGATTTTAGCCCTTCCGTGGATGGGATTTGACAGTTTGCATTTGCCTTCTCCCACCTCCCCCTGCAAACCCAGGACTTGCTGAGTCGGGCTGAACAAATCCCCGCAACACCCCGGAATGAGATTGGGCTTTAATGTGTAATAAAAACTTTGGAAACGACTCCTTCAAATGCTTCCAGAGGTTGGAAACGCATCTATAAATATCCACTTTATGCATAAAGTTCCCAAATCTTATTGGAAAAGGTCATTTATTCCAAAACCTGTCATTAAGCTCCGGAGCCAAGGAAATTGCAGGATGGTTTGGATGTGGCAAAGTTTGCAGCTGGAAGCAGTGGGAGAGAGGGAAGCCCTGGGCAGGAGCGGCAGCGTTGGGCCTTTGCTCCCCCTCTGTTCCCTGGATGCCTTTGGAATTTCAGGTTTTCCTTTTTCCTGCAATAAATCCTAAACCACAGCTTAGCTGGTGGGTCCTTTGGGAAACCATCTGCCCTACAGGCCTACAGTCCTCAGGTGTGTCCAAGGGTTTTTTTGGGCTGAATATTTCTGATTTTTCCGATTTTTTATGTATAGTTCCCCATAAGCCAAATTAGTTCACTGATGAATAAATTTTGTGAAAATTGAGACGGAGAAATGGGGAAGTTTTGTTTCTAGTTCTGTTTTAACTTCTAGGGAATTCCATACATTCTGTGTGCCCAGTGGAGCCGGGCTGGAGAGCTGGGGGTGCTCACCTTGAGAAGGGAAGGCTCCAGGGAGAGCTCAGAGCCCCTTGCTGGGCCTAAAGGGGCTCCAGGAGAGCTGGAGAGGGACTGGGGTGACAGGACAAGGAGGAATGGCTTTGAGATGAAGGAGGGCAGGGATGGATGGGATATTGGGAAGGAATTCCTGGCTGGGAGGGTGGGGAGGGGCTGGGCTGGAATTGCCAGAGCAGCTGTGGCTGCCCCTGGATCCCTGGAAGTGCCCAAGGCCAGGCTGGAGCCCCCTGGGACAGTGGGAGGTGTCCCTACCCACGGCAGGGGTGGCACTGGGTGGGATTTAAGGTCCCTCCAACCCAAACCATTCCAGGGATCTGTGATTCCAAGCACAGCTGAAGGAACCTGACGCCGGAGCCACGGATTTGATCAGGAGCATTTTCTTCAGAACTCTTTGAATGAAGTTCTGTTCTGAGCAAGGCTGGGATGTGTGGGGTGAGGCAAACGAGGCTGGAGTTAATTAACCCCGTGTGCTGTTCTGTATCGCAGACCTGTGCCCCCAGCACACAGGGCACGCGAGGATCGGGCTGGGAATGGCTTTTGGGATTTGCCAGGTGAGTTTTAACGGCGTTTGGCGCAGCAAATGTCAGTGACAGAGACCAAACCGTGATTGTGGTGAAGCAAATATGGACAAGAAACGTGTGGCTCCTCCCCTCCAGTGCCACCCTCTGACAGCTCGGATTTATCGGTGCCTTTTTGTCACTTTCCATTTCCTTTGCTGCCTCCCCCACACTCTGCTCAGGAGCTCTGCACTCAGCAGAGCAAAGTGACTCAGGTTCATTTAATATTAATTTTAATATTAAAATCACCATTTTACTGCCTGGCACACTTTCCATATGTTGACAGCAATCCTTGCTTTTTCTTATTCCTCGTCTGTCCCTTTTTATTCTACACTTGTGGCTCTTTAATCTTTGATTTTTAAGGAAATAAATTGCATGTGACAATCCATGTGTGCTGAATTGGGAAGGAAGGAGCTCCATTTTCAGTGAGGGAGTCAAGAATTTATAATCCCTGAATCCCAGAATAATTTGGGTTGGGGGAAACCTTCAAACCCATCTCATTGCACCCCATGCCATGGGCAGGGGCACCTTCCCCCCGAGGCCCAGCTGGTAAGTTTAAAGTTAAACTAAAAGATAAAATCCGATGATTTGGAAAGTGGAGCTGAGCTTTGGGGATGGGCAGGGTGAGTCAGGCCCTGTGCTCCAAGGAAGGGGATCTGGGGGCTCATGTGCCTTCAGTAATGCGTGAGTGGTCCCAGCCGAGCTGCTGTGATCACACGGAGCTGATTCCAGGGAATTTCGCACCACGGGACTGCCAGGAGCTGCTGGGTGGAGAGTTGGGAGCTCTGGGGGTGTTGAGCTCCCTGCTCTTGGAATTCCACTGCTGTTGCTGCTGTGAATGGTGGTGATACCAGGGATCATGGAATCCTGGAGTGGTTTGGGTTGGAGCGACCCCAAAGCCCACCCAGTGCCACCCCTGCCATGGGCAGGGACACCTCCCACTGTCCCAGGGTGCTCCAGGCTGGCCTTGGACACTTCCAGGGGTGGGGCAGCCTCAGCTGCTCTGGACAAACACCACAGTCCTGTGCATTGAGGGGCTGTTGCAATTCCAACAAAAGCTGATTTAGTCGAAGAGAATTAAGTCCCAGTGATATTAATTGATAACTTTTCCCTCTCAGTGAGGCCTTGGAGCACAGGGTACAACCTCACACCACTGGCTGGAGGTTCAGTTTCAGTCAGATCCTGTCGTGGTGCCTCTCTCAGGTCATCCAGGATGATCCCTGGAATAGCAGTGAATGAGATGAGGTGGAGAGTGGGATTTTCTCGTGAAGCAAATGGTGAATAGATCTTTAGACGAATTCCAGATCCCTGCCCGTGTCACAGGGACATTTCACCACTTTTCAGGGATAATAATTTATAATTATAATTAATATATGAACACAATTTATAATTAACCAAGCAGTGTGGACACCTGCTGGAATTCCACATCCCTTAGGAGAAAAGTTCTGTCTGTCGTTTACTGTTGTTCAGGCTGCAGCTAAATGAGTATAAATTGCTGAGATTTGCATGGGATTTGTGGATATCAGGGTGTTGTGTACAAGAAATTGGAATCTGTGCTGGTGTTCTCAGTTTCTGTGCTCTGTGCTCCTGGAAACACGAAAAATCTTTTGTCTACGAGGGCTGAAACGAGTCCAGAGCTCGTTTGCCGAAAGTAGCAGGTGTTGTCTTGGTCTCCTGTTAGAGGCAGATTAAATTTGGAATGCCAGAATTTCCCTGGGAGAGAAATTCCGTTTTCTGGGGGCAGCTCTCCCACTGGCTGGGATGCGCTTCCATGGCTGGGATGTGCTTCCATGGCTGGGATGCGCTTCCATGGCTGGGTTGTGCTTCCGTGGCTGGGATGCGCTTCCATAGGATGCACTTCCATGGCTGGGATGTGCTTTCATGGGATGCGCTTCCATGGCTGGCATGTGCTTTCATGGGATGCGCTTCCATGGCTGGGATGCACTTCCATGGGATGCACTTCCATGGCCGGGATGTGCTTCCATGGCCGGGATGCACTTCCATGGGATGCACTTCCATGGCCGGGATGCACTTCCATGGCCGGGATGCGCTTCCATGGCTGGGTTGCGCTTCCATGGCTGGATTGCGCTTCTGTGGCTGGGATGCATTTCCATGGGATGCGCTTCCATGGCTGGGTTGCACTTCCATGGCTGGGATGTGCTTCCATGGCCGGGATGCGCTTCTGTGGCTGGGATGCACTTCCATGGGATGCGCTTCCATGGCCGGGTTGTGCTTCCATGGGATGCGCTTCCATGGCTGGGATGTGCTTCCATGGGATGTGCTTCTATGGCTGGGATGCACTTCCATGGCTGGGATGCACTTCCATGGGATGCACTTCCATGGCCAGGTTGTGCTTCCATGGGATGCGCTTCCATGGCTGGGATGTGCTTCCATACATTCCCGGGTCTGGTTTTGCCTCCTGACTCCCATTTGTGTCTGGAATGTTGCTGCTCTGGGTCGAGGAATGAGCTCTCTGCTTTGTCCCTGTCACATCCACAGATGGCAAATGGAGGGTGAGAAATGGAGCTAAAGGAGCAGGGCAGGGGTTTTGCTGGAAGTGCTGAGCTGGATTCCTGGGAAATGACAGATGGAAACACATTTCACTGCAGGAAGGCTTCAGTCCACCACGCTGCTGACTCAAAGTGCTCTGTTACAAAGTGAGGCCAACCACAATCAGCTCATTCATGAGTTAAATATTCTCTGGAGCCATAAATCTCTGCAGGTTAAAGCACCCAGGTTCCTCAAACAGGACAGGTTTGAAATTCTTCCTGGCACCCGTGGATGGAGTTTGATGGAAGGTCACTTGTCAGCACTGGGGATTGCTCTGAAGTGGGCAGGTGTTTTATCAGGGAGATTTTCTGTGCACTCCTGATTTACATCGAGAGGGAAAGTGGGAATGGGCAGGCTGGGAGGGAGGAGGCAGCTGGGGAGGAGAAGAAAAGCAAAGTGTTGAAGGAACTGGGCAGGAAAGAGCCAGAGGATGGTGCAGAGTTAAGGAAGCTGTGTCAGCTCTGTTCAATTCTGAGTTAAACTCAGTTCTGTTCCCTCTGTCAGCTCAGGCCTTGGTGCTCAGGGAGCCAGAGGGAAGTCCAGGAGTGAGACTGAGATTCTGTCCTGTCCTGTCCTGTCCCCAGCCTCCAGCATCTCACGCTGTCTGTCAGGGCCAGCTCTGGAGCTCCATGACCCTCTGGAGCTCCACCACCCTCTGGGGCTCCACCAGTCTCTGGAGCTCCACCATCCTTTGGGGCTCCATCACCCTCTGGATCTCCACCACCCTCTGGAGCTCCACCAGCCTCTGGGGCTCCCCCAGCCTCAGGAGCTTCTGGCTGTGCCCCCCTCATTCTCAAGGATCACAGATCACAGAATCTCCACACCCAGCAGCCTTCCAGGTGCACATTCCCCAGGTCTGCTGCTCCCGCACCCCTTTACCAGGAATCTCCACTCCCTGTGTGCCAGGACAGCCCAAAACCCCGGCGTGCGAATCTTCTCTCCAGTGTGCATCGAGCAAATGAAGGTCTGGACGAGCCCTGCTGTTCCCACATTCCCCGTTGCCAGCCACTCCTGAGCTTTTCCCCAGCGCACAATAGCAGCAGAACCATCTTCCCTACTGATACCTCCGGTTCTTCTCCGTAAATCCTCCAAAATATTCCCACTTCTGTGGATTGTTACTATTCCCCAGTGGCAGATTCCCTCTGCAGAGTTTTTAATGTAAAGAATCGGATGATTAAATATTTGACAAGTGCATTCAGCACTGAAATACTAATAAATTGCATTATCTCTGGGGGCAGAGGGTTATTTTTTTGTCATTTTAGCAGCAGAATAATGATGCTTTTGGAAGGTTACAGTTTTGCTGCCTGTGAGAGCAAGCAAGTCCTCCTTGCTTTTCAATAAGATTTTAATATAATTTGCAACCATTGTTAACTTGTCATATTCTTCCTTCCCCCCTAAAAAAACCCCCAGTCCTTTAAAAATTCAGTGCCTGCATATGAGCCTCGTGCTTTTAAAACTTGGTTTTCTGTCATTGAGCAGAGGCGAATTCCAGATTCATTATGGCAAGAAAAGAAATCTTTGAATTGATACTGAAGGAATCTCTGGTCCCACTCTTTAGTTTCTGACAGGAACCAGTTGATTTTCGAGTTCAGAATGTGAATCTCCTTTCTCGCCCCGCTCTGACAGGGTTGGTTTGTGTGTCCTGGCCGGGGTTTGGGTGCTCCAGCTCTGAGCTCCGGGTGTGTGGGGCAGACCTGGGGGCTCTGCGGGCTCCTTGTGATCCCAGCAGGGGCACATTCATCCCCGCTCTAGAGCAGCTTCCAGGGAGTTCTCCAGGGCCAGGATCCGCCTCTGTCCACACCTGTGCCCCCGTTCCTACCAGTGCAGGCCCTTGAGCAAATTGAGGGAGTTTTCCCTTACAGTGGCTGAAGAGCTCATTTCAAATTTCGCAATTTAAGTTGCAATTTCTTTGTCTTTTTGCAGCATTTTGAAGTGAAGGAGGAACTTCCCAGACAGGAATTCAGCCCTGCTGATTATTCCAGTTTCCCAGGCCGAGGGACATTCCCAGGAGTAGGAAATCTCGGGATGATTTAGGAACTTGGTGCCTCCACCCTGTACATTTTCCCTTGGCTAATCAGTTTGGGATGGGGAGGCAATATTTAAACGAGCAGAAAATCATTAGATGATTTACAAAACACTGGAACCCCACGACGAGACCGTGAGGCTTCTTTTGGAGTAGAAAATGATTTAATTATTCCTCACCCTTCCAAACATTCGTCTTGGTAAAAATTAAAATGATTTTGCCAGGCAGAAAATTGGGCCTCATGTTAATATTTGCTGTAAATGAACAAATGGCAGAGCATCAGTGGGTTCCTCTGCTGGACTGAAAAAAATGAAATATATTCTGGGGTCTCTTTAATGCACAGCAGTTTTTCAAGGCTAATCAGGACATTCTCTAAGCCTGCTTGGGCTTTATATTTTAATTTAAGCACAGCTGTGTCTGTGTCTGGTGGAATTATTCTCCCTTTCCCTCCTCTTTCAGCACTGGAATTCTTGTTGTACTGTTTGCGTCAGTGCCAGGGAGGTGTTGCCACGGTGGTTTGTGTCACCAGACAGGCGACACTGTGCGCTGCCCCCTGCTCTCCACGGGACCTGGGCGCTGGGTCGGCTTTTCCTGGCTGCTTTCCTGGGATTTGGGGGTACTTTGGTGCTACAGGGATGTGAAATCCGTGCTCCTTTGCCAGCAGTTTGTCCTCAGAAACAACAGAGAGCAATAACAAACCTCCAGCTCCCTAAAAACCAAACACCAGGTGGTTGTGCATGGAGGGTTAGTGAGGTTTGGGTTCTTTCTTAATGATAAATTGCCTAAAATTCAGTGGGATCTGATCAGAATCTGATCAGTGATTCCTGCTCTAAACCCGTGGGACTTCTTTTTGCTGCCAGCCATGGGACAGAGAACAAGCAGGAATGTGCAGCTTTCCCTAAGGACAGAATTTGTCTAGCAGGGGCCAAAATAAATCCTTAGAAACCTTTTGCCCCTCGTTGTGCTTCCACTTCCCCTTGCCTGAGCCGGTGGTGTGGGGCTGTTCCTTCAGCGGCCCCGAGCTGAGGCTGAGAACACCGGGACAATCAGCTGGCTCGCAGATTCCTTCCCATGTGTTCTAGAAGCCAGAAGGAACCTCCAGATCACCCAGTCTGGGCTCCTCTCTCCCTGAAATCTTTCAGTGTTATCCCTGGCTGCAGCCCTGAGCTTTTTCCCAAGCCGGTTCTGACTTCTCACACCCCACGATCCAACCAGTTATTCCTTGTTTTTCCAGAAAGGAGATAAAACACAGGCTGAAGGTTAACTTGGGGGCACTCCACCAAAAACAACGTGTCCATGGAGTATCTCTGTGGGTATCTTCCCCCTCCCACCCCGGGCAGGGGACCAGGGGGAGGCAGGAGGGAGGATGAGGTTTCCAGCTGCCTGCACTGCTCTAATCCCCCGTTCTGGGTAATCCCCAGGAATGTTCAGAGAGGGAATCACTCTGACCTCGGCTCTGAGTCCCCCTGGAACGTGACAGACCCAGAGCATCCAGAGGGGAGAGCGGGGAGGGAGAGGGGAGGGAGGGGAAGGCAAACGGGATTAGAGTGGGTGGTCTCATATGGCTTCCAGACCCTGGGCTGGAATCCCCTTAAGGAGATCCAATGGCTCCAGCAGGAACGGGAGGAGCATTAAAATGGTTTCTGCTCCTTTTGACCCTGTTGCTACTGAAAATATTATAATATATAAATAGATATATTTGTGCTGCAGCAAAAGCTGCTAAACTCGAGCTTTCAGGCTGAATCTGATGGTGCTCAAAGGAAAAGATGGACACAGACCCTTCCCATGGAAAAGGGAGGGAAATTTTAACTTTTGTAAGGCATCCAGATTTAAACCAGGAATTTGAACTGCAACACTTACCCAGTTTAGATTCCTTGTTTAATGCCCCATCCCTAGAAGTGCTGGAAGGGCTTGCAGCACCCAGGGATAGGGGAAGGCATCCCTGCCCATGGCCGGGGTGGGATGGGATGGGTTGGGATGGGGTTTAAGGTCCCTTCCAGCTGAACCATTGCAGGACTCTGTGATTCTGCCTGGGGGAAGCGTGGCCCAGCTCCAGGCTGGGTCTGAGGGATAAATCCACCCAGAGCTGAAGCACAGGCTCAGAACTGCCTGTGCACGTTGCTGTCAGCTCCAGTTCTCTTTGTTTCCAGCCTTTAGTTACAATCACGTTGGTTTTTAGTCAGGGCACAGCATTTGCCTAATTACAGATCTGATGTGTAACAATGACTTTAATTAAACTTCACCAACACAGGGATTTAATGAGAATTCCACACCTGTCCTTCACCATCCATCTCACTGGATGCTGCACAGCCAAATGTCTGGGTTTTCCCTTGTTTTCCCAAATCCCTCGTTTGCTGGGATACCCTCAGACTTTTGCCCACACAGCCCCAGGCAGAGAGGGCTCGAGCTGTGCTTGAATGAGGGGAAAAACTGGGGGGTTTTTAGATTTGAACTTTATTTGTCCTCCCTGATTACGCTGCTGGATCAGCTCAGGCTCTTCAGGAACCTTTCAAATGCTTTTCCATAGCCACACATCCCATCCCATCCCACAGGGAATCTCCTCAGCTTGGCAGGTCCTGGGGACACCCTGTAAGAATAATTCAATTCTGAGATTAGCAGGAGTTAAGAACTAGGAAATGGAGAATTCTCTTGTATCCAAATGTGGGATGTGGGCAGCCCCACACTTGCTGTATTTTCTGTTCAGATTTATAGGAATGCAAAGAGACACACGATTTATATATATTTATATTTATATTTATATTTATATTTATATTTATGTTTATGTTTATGTTCGTGTTCATGTTCATGTTCATGTTCATGTTCATGTTCATATATGTATGAACATGTATATCTATACCTATTTTTATATAATTATATAGATTTTATATAACTACATAGATTTTACAGAATTATATCTCTTTCTATACATATAAAAAACAAGTATTGCAGAGTGCATTATGTGCATTTCAAGTCATGAGTTTCCCAGGAAGTGGGAGGATGCTTAATTCTGCCCAAACCTCCCAAACCACTGAGGCCAGTGCCGTTTTCCAGCATCAAACCCGTGCTCCACCACACACCCAGAGATTCCTCTGCTGGCACATTCAAATCCATTTCCCTGCAGACACAACATCCCCTCGCAGACTCCCGAAAAGCCGGTGATGCATTAAAAGCTTTGACATAAAGAGCAGGGGGTTGCAAAAAGCTGCTCTGGGCATCCTCTACCAAGTTCTGATTTGTCACACAAGTTCTGTCACCAGAGCTGTGTTTGCAGGGGAAAATCCAAGTTTTCTTCCATAAAATGATCTCCTTTAATGACCAGGTGGCCACCTGGTGGATGCAGGAAGGGCTCTGGATGTGTCTATTGGGCTTCAGCAGAGCCTTTGACACCGTCTCCCACAGCATTCCCTGGAAAAGCCGCAGCCCACGGCTTGGGCAGGCTCAGCCTTCGCTGGGTTAAGAACTGGCTGGAGGCCGGGCCCAGAGAGGTGGGGATGGTGCTGCACCCAGCTGGTGGCTGGTCACCGGTGGTGCCCCCAGGGATCAGAGCTGGGCCCAGTCCTGTTTAATGCCTTCACTGATGGTCTGGGCGAGGGGATTGCATCCACCACCGGCAGATCTGCCGATGACGCCGAGCTGGGTGCGAGTGTGGATCTGCTGGAGGGTAGGAGGGTTCTGCACTGGGACCAGGACAGGCTGGATCCAGGGGCCCGATCCAACCATGTGAGGTTCAACAAGACATCCAGGTCCTGCATTTTGGCCACAACAACCCCTGCAGCGCCACAGGCTGGGGACAGAGTGGCTGGCCAGCAGCCAGGCAGAAACGGCCTGGAGGTGCTGGTCAACAGCAGGCTGGACATGAGCCAGCAGTGTGCCCAGGTGGCCAAGAGGACCAATGGCATCAGGAATGCTGGCCTGGATCAGGAATGGAGTGGCCAGCAGGGCCAGGGAGGTCATTCTTCCCCTGTGCTCGGCACTGGTGAGGCCGCACCTCGAGTGCTGCGTCCAGTTCTGGGCCCTCAGTTCAGGAAGGTCGTGGAGATGCTTGGAACATGTCCAGAGGAGGGCAACAGGGCTGGTGAGGGGCCTGGAGCACAAGCCCTGTGAGGCATGGCTGAGGGAGCTGGGGCTGTTCAGCCTGGAGAAAAGGAGGCTCAGGGGAGACCTCTTCACTCTCTACAAGTCCCTGACAGGAGGCGGCAGCCAGGGGAGGGTCGGGCTCTGCTCCCAGGCGACAGCAACAGGAGGAGAGGACACAGCCTTGAGCTGCACCAGGGGAGGTTTAGGTCGGACATCAGGAGAAAATTCTTCTCTGGAAGAGTGGTTGAGCACTGGAATCTGGAGTCACCGTCCCTGGAGGGGTTTAACAAAGCCTGGATGTGGCACTCGGTGCCGTGGTTGGGCTGAAGATGGGTTTTGGGTCATAGGTTGGACTTGGTGATCTCAAAGGTCTTTTCCAACCCGGTTTGTTCTGTGGTTCTGTGAAATCCCAGCTGTTCTCCTGGGATGGAGCTCGTCTGTGGGTCAGACTGTATGGAACTGTTGCTGGTTACGATAAAAGGTGTTTACTGTAATAAAGATTTTATTCTAATAATTAGAGAAATTGAATCAACAAATTGGCGGCATTTGCCTTTTCCGGGGCTAATTTGCTGATCATTCCCAAATCCCTGAAATCAGGTGTTATTCCCACTGCAGGAACACCTCTGGCTGCAGGCAAAGGGCAGGAAAAGAAGGCAGGAGGAAGCAGCAGCTGCTGGTGCGCTGCTCCTCCACACCCAGGGAGATCCTTTAAGCAGGTTATTTGTGGAAACAACCACTGGAGCTGCTTCCTTCACCTCTAAAAGCAAAACCAGGGAGTCACCCCTGTCCTGGGGCTAAATAATATGGAACTGCAGTGTTTGTAGTGAAAATGTGGGACCAGGCACCCGCTTTAACCCATCCCTGAGGGCTTGCACCGAACCGGGAAATATTCATAAATCCCTTTGAGGAACAATATCTCAATTACAACGGGGATAGAAGTTCCCAGCCTCTTCTTTTTTAATTTCTGTCCTAATCATAAAAACACCTTTTAGCCAGAAATTCTCAGAATTATGATCTTAGCACCTCCTTCTTTGGGACTCGGGTTATTTACACGTTTATTGGCAAAGCTTTGAAAGCAGAGAAACATCTTCCTTTGAAGTGTTCCTGGCCATTATAATTAATCCTCTAGCCAGGCTTGTTTGTGCTGCCTGCAAATTGTTCCCAGTGTTTGGAATTTAACTGATATTCCTATAAAAGAATAGGTATGAATGAGTGTTTATGTTGATTTTTGCATCCATCAGGAATGGCTTTTTCCCATGTTTTTGCCTTACAGATTTTTTAGCTCAGTAATAAGTATAATCCTTCTTAGTGCCACGAAGGTTCCAGTTGATTCCCAGTGAATTCAGTCCAAAGTTTTGGGGTTTTTTCCACAGTTGGGAATATTAAATTCCAAACATCAGAGTTGGTAATGGAAAAACTCAGTGCTGGTGATACCAACACTGCTCACACACATGACAAATGTGTGATGTTTGCCCCTCAGCTGATTAATTCCACAAACACACTCTGAGAGGTTTCTGTGGGCTTTTTTTTTAGGAAAACATATGGATTTTACTCCTAACTCCCATCTGGCTGCATATCCCGGAGATAAAGCACAGTGCAATGGTGAGAGAAGGAATTTGGATTCCCCGGGCTGTTTGCTCTGAGTTTCCTCTTCTGCAGGGTTTGTGTCCTTAGGCTGCAACCAAACTCCCCTCCTGGCTGGCCTCGTGCAGACAAACCCACAGGTGTGACCCAAGAACCCACAGGTGTGACCCAAGAACCCACAGGTGTGTCCCACAATCCCACAGGTGTGACCCCAGAACCCACAGGTGTGACCCGCAATCCCACAGCTGTGACCCAAAAACCCACAGGTGTGACCCAAGAACCCACAGGTGTGACCCGCAATCCCACAGGTGTGACCCACCCAGTCCCACAGGTGTGACCCACAAACCCACAGGTGTGACCCACCCAATCCCACAGGTGTGACCCACACAATCCCACAGGTGTGACCCACACAATCCCACAGGTGTGACCCAAACACCCACAGGTGTGACCCAAACACCCACAGGTGTGACCCACCCAATCCCACAGGTGTGACCCAAAAACCCACAGCTGTGACCCACCCAATCCCACAGCTGTGACCCACCCAATCCCACAGGTGTGACCCAAAAACCCACAGCTGTGACCCACCCAATCCCACAGCTGTGGCCCACCCAATCCCACAAGTGTGACCCCAGAACCCACAGGTGTGACCCACCCAATCCCACAGCTGTGTCCCACCCAATCCCACAGCTGTGTCCCGCCCAATCCCACAGCTGTGTCCACATGCTTGTACAGAATCCATCGAAGTCCAGTTTTTTGGGAATTCCTGTAGTGTTCGAAGTCCAGTGGCACTGGCAGCATCCTGCTCTGCCCTTTTCCCGCTGCTCTGCCCCACAGCCCTGATGTTCTGTACCACCAATTCCCCATTTCCTGGAGGAAACGGGCGTTGGGATTCTCCTGCAGTTTCTCCCCCCTGAGCCTGTGGAGCAGCGTCCCGTTATGAGGAGTGGGAAGGGGTCGGGAGGTGCTGGGAGCTCCGGGAGGGTTTGCAGTGCAGGGCCAGGAGCAGGGGCTGTCCCTCCTGTGGGAACAAACTGAGCTGGACACGGACAGCAGGCTGGGAGAAGGGAAATGTCACAGAATCATGGAATGTTGGGTTGGAAAAGAACTTAAATCCCACCCAGTGCCACTCCTGCCATGGGCAGGGACACCTCCCACTGTCCCAGGGGGCTCCAACCTGGCCTTGGGCAATTCCAGGGATCCAGGGGCAGCCACAGCTCCTCTGGGAATTCCATCCCAGCCCCTCCCCACCCTCACAGCCAGGAATTCCTTCCCAATATCCCATCCATCTCTGCCCTCTGGCACTGGGAAGCCATTCCCTGTGTCCTGTCCCTCCATCCCTTGTCCCCAGTTCCTCTCCAGCTCTCCTGGAGCCTCTTTAGGCCCTGCAAGGGGCTCTGAGCTCTCCCTGGAGCCTTCCCTTCTCCAGGCTGGACAATCCCAACTCCCTTAGCCAGAAGTTTCCCTATGCCTGGAGTTTCCTTCACCTCTGGACTGAGCAGTGACCCCTCTCTTTTTGGGTTCTGCTGACCCTCAGGATGACCTTGCCAGCACTTAAGGCAGCACTGGGAATGGCTCCTCTGCCAGGGTTTTATTGGATCAAATCCTAAAGCTGCCCCCTGGGGAGTCAGAGCATTTCTGAGATGCTCGGTGAGGTGTTCACCTGCACTCCCATGGGATTGCTCCCAGCGGGAGAGAGCCCTGGACTGAGCTGTGCGGGGGGTTGGGGTGGGCAGCTCACGGCTGACAGGAGCAGCTCTGTCTCTGTTAGCACAGAGAACAATATTATTTCTTGCCCTGAAGACTTGGGGATGTGTGAATTGCTGCCTTTGTGTGCAGTGAAGTCCGGGGTGACACTCGGAGCTGACACCTCGTCCACGAGCCTGGAAATCAGGGAGCTGAGCTAAATCAGAAATGGCAGATTTGAGATTGAGGACGGGAAGTGTCCTGACCCTGCAGGATTAAGCGCAGTGTGCTGGACTCCGAGGAGGTGCCATTTCTGAACTCCTTTTCTTACTTGAGAGTTTTATTCAGGGCTTTTGCAGTTTCTGTGGTGATCAGAGAGCACCAAG